>NC_069510.1:96256492-96556492 GCF_027579735.1 Bombina bombina
TATTTAAGAAATTATTTCCTATGGTCGACCCCAGAAAGGACTTATGGCAGACAGTCCCCAAGGTCGAGGGGGCAGTTTCTACTCTAAACAAACGCACTACTATTCCTATCGAAGATAGTTGTGCTTTCAAAGATCCTATGGATAAAAAATTGGAAGGTTTGCTTAAAAAGATTTTTGTACAGCAAGGCTACCTTCTACAACCAATTTCATGCATTGTTCCTGTCACTACGGCAGCGTGGTTCTGGTTCGAGGAACTAGAAAAGTCGCTCAGTAGAGAAACTCCATATGAGGAGGTTATGGACAGAGTTCACGCACTTAAATTGGCTAACTCTTTTATTTTAGATGCCGCTTTGCAATTAGCTAGATTAGCGGCGAAAAATTCAGGGTTTGCTATCGTGGCGCGCAGAGCGCTTTGGCTAAAGTCTTGGTCAGCGGATGTGTCATCCAAGACAAAATTGCTTAACATCCCTTTCAAAGGTAAAACTTTATTTGGACCAGAATTGAAAGAGATTATTTCAGACATCACTGGGGGAAAGGGCCACGCCCTTCCACAGGATAGGTCTTTTAAGGCTAAAAATAAGCCTAATTTTCGTCCCTTTCGCAGAAACGGACCAGCCTCTAATTCTGCATCCTCTAAGCAAGAGGGTAATGCCTCACAACCCAAACCAGCCTGGAAACCAATGCAAGGCTGGAACAAGGGTAAGCAGGCCAAGAAGCCTGCCACTGCTAACAAAACAGCATGAAGGAGTAGCCCCCGATCCGGGACCGGATCTAGTGGGGGGCAGACTCTCTCTCTTTGCTCAGGCTTGGGCAAGAGATGTTCAGGATCCTTGGGCGCTAGAAATAGTTTCTCAAGGTTATCTCCTGGAATTCAAGGAACTACCCCCAAGGGGAAGGTTCCACAAGTCTCACTTATCCTCAAACCAAATAAAGAGACAGGCATTCTTACATTGTGTAGAAGACCTGTTAAAGATGGGAGTGATACACCCAGTTCCAATAAAGGAACAAGGAATGGGATTTTATTCCAATCTGTTCGTAGTTCCCAAAAAAGAGGGAACGTTCAGACCAATTTTGGATTTGAAGATCCTAAACAAATTTCTCAGGGTACCATCGTTCAAAATGGAAACTATTCGAACGATTCTACCCACCATCCAGGAAAGTCAATTTATGACTACCGTGGATCTAAAGGATGCGTACCTACATATTCCTATCCACAAAGAACATCATCAGTTCCTAAGGTTCGCTTTTCTGGACAAGCATTACCAGTTTGTGGCTCTCCCATTCAGATTAGCCACTGCTCCAAGGATTTTCACAAAAGTGCTAGGGTCCCTTCTAGCGGTTCTAAGACCAAGGGGCATTGCAGTAGTACCTTACTTGGACGACATTCTAATACAAGTGTCGTCCCTGTCAAAAGCAAAGGCTCATACGGACATCGTTCTAGCCTTTCTCAGATCTCACGGATGGAAGGTGAACAAAGAAAAAAGTTCTCTGTCCCCGTCAACAAGAGTTCCCTTCTTGGGAACAATAATAGATTCCTTAGAAATAAAAAAATTTCTGACAGAGGTCAGAAAATCAAAACTTCTAAGCTCTTGTCAAGTGCTTCATTCTGTTCCTCGTCCTTCCATAGCGCAGTGCATGGAAGTAGTAGGATTGATGGTTGCAACAATGGACATAGTTCCTTTTGAACGAATTCATCTAAGACCATTACAACTGTGCATGCTCAAACAGTGGAATGGGGATTATACAGACTTGTCTCCAATGATTCAAGTAGATCAAAAGACCAGAGATTCACTCCGTTGGTGGCTGACCCTGGACCATCTGTCTCAGGGAATGAGCTTCCGCAGGCCAGAGTGGGTCATTGTCACGACCGACGCCAGTCTAGTGGGCTGGGGCGCGGTCTGGGAATCCCTGAAAGCTCAGGGTCTATGGTCTCGGGAAGAGTCTTTTCTCCCGATAAACATTCTGGAACTGAGAGCGATATTCAATGCTCTCAGAGCTTGGCCTCAACTAGCAAAGGCCAAATTCATAAGGTTCCAATCAGACAACATGACGACCGTTGCATATATCAATCATCAGGGGGGAACAAAGAGTTCCCTGGCGATGAAAGAAGTGACCAAAATAATTCAATGGGCGGAGGATCACTCCTGCCACTTGTCTGCGATCCACATCCCAGGAGTGGAAAATTGGGAAGCGGATTTTCTGAGTCGTCAGACATTCCATCCGGGGGAGTGGGAACTCCATCCAGAAATCTTTGCCCAAATAACTCAATTATGGGGCATTCCAGACATGGATCTGATGGCGTCTCGTCAGAACTTCAAGGTTCCTTGCTACGGGTCCAGATCCAGGGATCCCAAGGCGACTCTAGTAGATGCACTAGTAGCACCTTGGACCTTCAACCTAGCTTATGTATTCCCACCGTTTCCTCTCATTCCCAGGCTGGTAGCCAAGATCAATCAGGAGAGGGCCTCGGTGATCTTGATAGCTCCTGCGTGGCCACGCAGGACTTGGTATGCAGACCTGGTGAATATGTCATCGGCTCCACCATGGAAGCTACCTTTGAGACAGGACCTTCTTGTTCAGGGTCCATTCGAACATCCAAATCTGGTCTCCCTCCAACTGATGGCTTGGAGATTGAACGCTTGATTCTATCAAAGCGTGGGTTTTCAGATTCTGTTATAGATACTCTGGTTCAGGCCAAAAAACCTGTAACTAGAAAAATTTACCATAAAATATGGAAAAAATATATCTGTTGGTGTGAATCCAAAGGATTCCCATGGAATAAGATAAAAATTCCTAAGATTCTCTCCTTTCTACAAGAAGGTTTGGAGAAAGGATTATCTGCAAGTTCTCTAAAGGGACAGATCTCTGCTTTATCTGTCTTACTACACAAAAGACTGGCAGCTGTGCCAGATGTTCAAGCTTTTGTTCAGGCTCTGGTTAGGATCAAGCCTGTTTACAGACCCTTGACTCCTCCCTGGAGTCTAAATCTAGTTCTTTCAGTTCTTCAAGGGGTTCCGTTTGAACCTTTACATTCCATAGATATTAAGTTACTATCTTGGAAAGTTTTGTTTTTAGTTGCAATTTCTTCTGCTAGAAGAGTTTCAGAGTTATCTGCTCTGCAGTGTTCTCCGCCCTATCTGGTGTTCCATGCAGATAAGGTGGTTTTGCGTACTAAGCCTGGTTTTCTTCCTAAAGTTGTTTCTAACAAAAATATTAACCAGGAGATAGTTGTACCTTCTTTGTGTCCGAATCCAGTTTCAAAGAAGGAACGTTTGTTACACAATTTGGACGTTGTCCGTGCTCTAAAGTTCTATTTAGAGGCTACTAAAGATTTCAGACAAACATCTTCCTTGTTTGTTGTTTATTCTGGTAAAAGGAGAGGTCAAAAAGCGACTTCTACCTCTCTTTCTTTTTGGCTTAAAAGTATTATCCGATTGGCTTATGAGACTGCCGGACGGCAACCTCCTGAAAGAATCACAGCTCAGTCCACTAGGGCTGTGGCTTCCACATGGGCCTTCAAGAACGAGGCTTCTGTTGACCAGATATGTAAGGCAGCGACTTGGTCTTCACTGCACACTTTTGCCAAATTTTACAAATTTGATACTTTTGCTTCTTCGGAGGCTATTTTTGGGAGAAAGGTTTTGCAAGCTGTGGTGCCTTCCGTTTAGGTAACCTGATTTGCTCCCTCCCTTCATCCGTGTCCTAAAGCTTTGGTATTGGTTCCCACAAGTAAGGATGACGCCGTGGACCGGACACACCAATGTTGGAGAAAACAGAATTTATGCTTACCTGATAAATTACTTTCTCCAACGGTGTGTCCGGTCCACGGCCCGCCCTGGTTTTTTAATCAGGTCTGATGAATTATTTTCTCTAACTACAGTCACCACGGTACCATATGGTTTCTCCTATATATATTTCCTCCTGTCCGTCGGTCGAATGACTGGGGTGGGCGGAGCCTAGGAGGGACTATATGGCCAGCTTTGCTGGGACTCTTTGCCATTTCCTGTTGGGGAAGAGAATATCCCACAAGTAAGGATGACGCCGTGGACCGGACACACCGTTGGAGAAAGTAATTTATCAGGTAAGCATAAATTCAGTTTTTAGCGGTACCATTGCACTTGTAACCTGGCCCTCAATTTGTTAATTACTGATATTATACAAGTCTTACTGGCACACTGAGCAGCTGCAGTATATAAAATGCTTTTGCACTGAGAATATTTAGATATATCTCACATGCACGTGCAGAGACACATGTTAACACTAAAACAGTCATAACTTTTACTAGAAGCATTTTTGCCAATGCATGTATATTGCAAATTATTCAAAGATGTAATTCATCTATTTACATTTTTACCGGAATGTCCCTTTAACATAAATGAGATTAAATACACCAGAGGGGAAACAAATAGCACAGCACATTTGATCTAAACCTGACAGGTAAGTTTTTTTAAATTTATTTTAACATAGTTATATTGTAATTTTAATTTAAAGTATAGGGGATAGTTAGTTAGGTTTAGGGGTTAATAGTTTAAATTTAGTGATTTGCGATGTGGGGGGGCCGGCGGTTTAGGGGTTAATAGGTTTAGTTTTAGCAATGTGGGGGCCAGCGGTTTAGGGTTGATAGGTTTATTATAGTCTTTGCGGTGCGGGGGGTCGACGGTTTAGGGGTTAATACTTTATTTTAGTGTTGCCGATGTGGGGGCCGGCGGTTTAGGGGTTAATAACTTTATTATAGTAGTAGTAGTAGTAGTGATGGGGGGGGGCGTCGGTTTAGGGGTTAATAACTTTATTTTAGTGTTGGCGATGTGGGGGCCGGCGGTTTAGGGGTTAATAACTTTATTGTAGTAGTGATGTGGGGGGCCGGCGGTTTAGGGGTTAATACTTTATTTTAGTGTTGGCGATGTCGGGGGGTGGCAGATTAGGGGTATTTAGACTAGGGGTTTATGTTAGGGTGCTAGGTTTTAACGTAACTTTCTTTTTTTTTCCATAGACATCAATGGGGATTGCGTTACGGAGATCACCATTCCGCGATCGCAGGTGTTAGTTTTTGTCTAACACTTTCTCTCCATTGATGTCTATGGGGAAAGCGTGCATGAGCACGTCAATTCAGGCCTTGGGTTTTGTGCGGTATGGAGCTTAGCGCAACATACCGCACGACAAAGGAAAGTTTTTCAGTAACTTGTAATGGAAGCACTGAGGAGAGTGTGACACCGCTCGGTTTTTTTTGCGTTATTTACACACCCGATTTAGCGCATAACTTGTAATCTAGGTGTTGAGAAATGATAGTAAGCAGCAGAAAACTATTGTCTAGATTACGAGTTTTGTCGGTAATGGTGTGCGGTGCTAACGAGCATTTTATTCTCACCGCTCAATTAAGACAACGCTGGTATTACGTTTTTTTTTAAACCCGGCGTTAGCCGCAGAAAAGTGAGCGGAGAGCAAAATTTTCCTCCACATCTCACCTCCATACCAGCGCTGCTTACATTAGCAGTGAGCTGGAAAAACGTGCTCGTGCACGATTTCCCCATAGGAATCAATGGGGAGAGCCGGCTGAAAAAGAACCTAACACCTGCAAAAAAGCAGCGTAAAGCTCCTAACGCAGCCCCATTGATTCCTATGGGGAAATACATTTTATATCTACACCTAACACCCTAACATGAACCCCGAGTCTAAACACCCCTAATCTTACACTTATTAACCCCTAATCCGCCACCCCCGACATCGCCGACACCTGCTTTATATTATTAACCCCTAATCTGCCTCTCCGGACACCGCCGCCACCTACATTATACTTATGAACCCCTAATCTGCTGCCCCCAACATCGCCGACACCTACATTATATTATTAACCCCTAATCTGCCTCTCCGGACACCGCCGCCACCTACATTATACTTATGAACCCCTAATCTGCTGCCCCCAACATCGCCGACACCTACATTATATTTATTAACCTCTAATCTGCTGCCCCCAATGTCGCCGCAACCTACCTACAATTATTAACCCCTAATCTGCCGCCCCCAATGTCGCCGCCACTATATTAAAGTTATTAACCCCTAAAACTAAGTCTAACCCTAACCCCCCTAACTTAAATATAATTTAAATAAATCTAAATAAAATTACTACAATTAACTAAATTATTCCTTTTTAAAACTAAATACTTACCTGTAAAATAAACCCTAAGCTAGCTGCAATATAACTAATAGTTACATTGTAGCTATCTTAGGGTTTATTTTTATTTTACAGGCATTTTTGTAATTATTTTAACTAGGTACAATAGTTATTAAATAGTTATTAACTATTTAATAGCTACCTAGTTAAAATAAATAAACATTTACCTGTAAAATAAAACCTAACCTAAGTTACAATTACACCTAACACTACACTATAATTACATTAATTCCCTAAATTAACTACAATTAAATACAATTAAATAAAATTATCTAAAGTACAGAAAAAAAACACTAAATTACAGAAAATAATAAAATAATTACAAATTTTTTAAACTAATTACACCTAATCTAATCCCCCTAATAAAATAAAAAAGCCCCCAAAAATAATTAAAAGCCCTACCCTATACTAAATTACAAATAGCCCTTAAAAGGGCCTTTTGCAGGGCATTGCCCCAAAGTAATCAGCTCTTTTATCTGTAAAAAAAAAAGTACAATACCCCCCCCAACATTAAAACCCACCACCCACACAACCAACCCTACTCTAAAACCCACCCAATCTCCCCTTAATAAAACCTAACACTAACCCCTTGAAGATCACCCTACCTTGAGAAATCTTCACCCAACCGGGCCGAAGTCCTCAACGAAGCCCGGGTGAAGTGGTCCTCCAGACGGGCAGAAGTCTTCATCCAAGCCGGGAAGAAGAGGTCCTCCAGACGGGCAGAAGTCTTCATCCAAACGGCATCTTCTATCTTCATCCATCCGGCGCGGAGTGGCTCCATCTTCAAGACATCCGACGTGGAGCATCCTCTTCATCCGACGGCTTCTTCAACAGTGACGGGTCCTTTAAGTGATGTCATCCAAGATGGCATCCCTTCAATTCCGATTGGCTGATAGAATTTTATCAGCCAATCGGAATTAAGGTAGGAAAAATCCTATTGGCTGATTGGATCAGCCAATAGGATTGAACTTCCGATTGGCTGATAAAATTCTATCAGCCAATCGGAATTGAAGGGACGCCATCTTGGATGACGTCACTTAAAGGACCCGTCATTGTTGAAGAAGCTGTCGGATGAAGAGGATGCTCCGCGTCGGATGTCTTGAAGATGGAGCCGCTCCGCGCCGGATGGATGAAGATAGAAGATGCCGTCTGGATGAAGACTTCTGCCCGTCTGGAGGACCTCTTCTTCCCGGCTTGGATGAAGACTTCTGCCGTCTGGAGGACCACTTTGCCCGGCTTCCTTTAGGACTTCGGCCCGGTTGGGTGAAGACTTCTCAAGGTAGGGTGATCTTCAAGGGGGTTAATGTTAGGTTTTATTAAGGGGGGATTGGGTGGGTTTTAGAGTAGGGTTGGGTGTGTGGGTGGTGGGTTTTAATGTTGAGGGGGGTATTGTTTTTTTACAGTTAAAAGAACTGATTACTTTGGGGCAATGCCCCGCAAAAGGCCATTTTAAGGGCTATTGTAAATTAGTATTATTTTGGGGGCTTTTTTATTTTATTAGGGGGATTAGATTAGGTGTAATTAGTTTAAAAAACTTGTAATTATTTTATTTTCTGTAATTTAGTGGGGGCGGGGTTTCGTACTTTAGATAATTTTATTTAATTGTATTCAATTGTAGTTAATTTAGGGAATTTATTTAATTATAGTGTAGTGTTAGGTGTAATTGTAACTTAGGTTAGGTTTTATTTTACAGGTAAATTTGTATTTATTTTAACTAGGTAGTTATTAAATAGTTAATAACTATTTAATAACTATTGTACCTAGTTTAAAATAAATACAAAGTTGCCTGTAAAATAAAAATAAACCCTAAGATAGCTACAATGTAACTATTAGTTATATTGTAGCTAGCTTAGGGTTTATTTTATAGGTAAGTATTTAAATAGGAATTATTTAGTTAATTGTAGTAATTTTATTTAGATTTATTTAAATTATATTTAAGTTAGTGGGTGTTAGGGTTAGACTTAGATTTAGGGGTTAATACATTTAATATAGTTGCGGCGACGTTGGGGGCGGCAGATTATGGGTTAATAAATGTAGGTAGGTGGCAGCAATGTTAGGGACGACAGATTAGGGGTTAATAAAATTTAACTAGTGTTTGCGATGCGGGAGTGTGGTGGTTTAGGGGTTAATATATTTATTATAGTGGCGGCGATGTCCGGTTCGGCAGATTAGGGGTTAAAAAATTTATTTTAGTGTTTGCAGTGTGGGGGGGGCCTCGGTTTAGGGGTTAATAGGTAGTTTATGGGTGTTAGTGTACTTTTTAGCACTTTAGTTAAGAGTTTTATACTACGGCGTTAGCCCATAAAACTCTTAACTACTGACTTTAAAATGCGGTACCAGGCTTGACAGGAGAGGGTGTACCGCTCACTTTTTGGAAGACTCGTTATACCGGCGCTATGCAAGTCCCATTGAAAAAAGAGGATACGCAATTGACGTAAGTGGATTTGCGGTATTTTCGAATCTGGCCAAAAAAGTGAGCGGGACACCTGTACCTGCAAGACTCGTAATACCAGCAGGCGTTAAAAAGCAGCGTTGGGACCTCTCAATGCTGCTTTTTAAGGCTAACGCAAGACTCGTAATCTAGGTGTAAATTTGTTTGCAATCCCTTTGTATTACTAACCTCTGTATACAAGCAGACATAGCAACATTAGACTCACTCATGGTAAACAGAGCTGAGGCAGCTGATGACAAGGGAGTTTGATGGAGATGATATTGTGGCCCCTCGGCCCCTGGTTGGACAACACTGCTAAGTGCCTATTGTGTGAGAATATTGCCATTTATAGTAAGCGGCACAGAAGCAAAGCAAGAAGGCATTATTATGCCACTCTGTAGCTCCCTGCTTACATGGCACAGGGAATACAGTGTACGCGTTTTACACTATTTATCCGTAAAGAGAGTTAGTTAAAGGGACAGTCTAGTCAAAAATAAACATTCATGATTCAGATAGGGCATGTAATTTTAAACAATTTTTCAATTTACTTCTATCACCAAATTTTGCTTTGTTCTCTTGGTATTCTAAGTTGAAAGCTAAACCTAGGAGGCTCATATGTATATTTCTTAGCCCTTGAAGGCTGCCTCTTATCCGAATGCATTTTTTATTTTTTTTCACAACTAGAGGGCATTAGCTCATGTGTGCCATATATGTAACATTGTGCTCATGCCTGTGGAGTTACCTAGGAGTCAGCACCGATTGGCTAAAATGCAAGTCTGTCAAAAGAACTGAAATAAGGAGTCAGTCTGCAGAGACTTAGTTAGAAGCTAATCGCAGAGGTAAAAAGTATATTAATATAACTGTGTTGGTTTTGCAAAACTGGGAAATGGGTAATAAAGGGATTATCTATCTTTTTAACCCCTTAACGACCGAGGACGTGCAGGGTACGTCCTCAGAAAAAAGGCAGTTAATGCCTGAGAACGTACCCTGCACGTCCTCGGTTTGGAAAGCAGCTGGAAGCGATCCTGATCACTTCCAGCTGCTTTCCGGTTATTGCAGGATGCCTCGATATCGAGGCATCCTGCAATAACAATTTTTGCCCCTCCGGTGCAGAGAGAGCCACTCTGTGGCCCTCTCTGCACCGGACATCGATGGCCGCATTCGTTGGTGGGTGGGAGCGTAAATGGGAGGTGGGTGGGCGGCCATCGATGGCTTCTTAGTCAGAGAGGGGGGCGGGATCGGGGGCGGGATCGCCGGGGGCGCGCACAACCGCTTACACTACAGAAACTTAAACTACAGAAACACAAAATAATACAAAATAAATAATAAAAAAACGTAATGGAAGGGATCTGGGAGGGGGTGGGGGATTGATCTGGGGGGGGGGGGAGCTACACTACAGAAAAAACTAAAATAAATAAAAAAAAAACATTTTTATATGCAAACTGGGTACTGGCAGACACCTGCCAGTACCCAAGATGGCCCCCAATAAGGCAGTGGGGGGGGGGGGGGGGGTAGAGAGCTGTTTTGGGGGGGATCAGAGAGGTTGGGGGCTAAGGGGGGATCCTACATAGCAGCATATGTAAATATGCTTAAAAAAAAAAAAAAGTAAAAAAAAAAAAACCTTTTATTTTAGTACTGGCAGACTTTCTGCCAGTACTTAAGATGGCGGGGACAATTGTGGGGTGGGGGAGGGAAGAGAGCTCTATGGGAGGGATCAGGGGGTCTGATGTGTCAGGTGGGAAGCTGATCTCTACACTAAAGCTAAAATTAACCCTGCAAGCTCCCTACAAGCTACCTAATTAACCCCTTCACTGCTGGGCATAATTCACGTTTTGTGCGCAGTGGCATTTAGCGGCCTTTTAATTACCAAAAAGCAACACCAAAGCCATATATGTCTGCTATTTCTGAACAAAGGGGATCCCAGAGAATCATTTACAACCATTTGTACCATAATTGCACAAGTTGTTTCTAAATAATTTCAGTGAGAAACCTAAAGTTTGTGAAAAAGTTGACTATTTTTTTTAATTTAATCGTATTTGGCGGTGAAATGGTGGCCTGAAATATACCAAAATGGGCCTAGATCAATACTTGGGGTTGTCTACTACACTACACTAAAGCTAAAATTAACCCTACAAGCTCCCTACAAGTTCCCTAATTAACCCCTGCACTGCTGAGCATAATACACTTGTGGTGTGCAGCAGCATTTAGCGGACTTCTAATTACTTAAAAACAACGCCAAAGCGATATATGTCTGCTATTTCTGAACAAAGGGGATCCCAGAGAAGCATTTACAACCATTTGTGCCATAATTGCACAAAATGTTTGTTAATGATTTCAGTGAGAAACCTAAAATTTGGAAAAATTTTACTTTTTTTTTTTATTTGATCGCATTTGGCGGTGAAATGGTGGCATGAAATATACCAAAATGGGCCTAGATCAATACTTTGGGATGTCTTCTAAAAAAATATATATACATGTCAAGGGATATTCAGGGATTCCTGAAAGATATCAGTGTTCCAATGTAACTAGCGCTAATTTTAAAAAAAAGTGGTTTGGAAATAGCAAAGTGCTACTTATATTTATGGCCCTATAACTTGCAAAAAAAGCAAAGAACATGTAAACATTGGGTATTTATAAACTCTGGACAAAATTTAGAAACTATTTAGCATGGGTGTTTTTTGGTGGTTGTAGATGTGTAACAGATTTTGGGGGTCAAAGTTAGAAAAAGTGTGTTTTTTTCCATTTTTTCCTCATATTTTATAATTTTTTTTATAGTAAATTATAAGATATGTTGAAAATAATGGTATCTTTAGAAAGTCCATTTAATGGCGAAAAAAACGGTATATAATATGTGTGGGTACAGTAACTGAGTAAGAGGGAAATTACAGCTAAACACAAAGACCGCAAAAATGTAAAAATAGCCTTGGTCCCAAACGGACAGAAAATGGAAAAGTGCTGTGGTCATTAAGGGGTTAAACAATAACATTTCTGGTGTAGACTGTCCCTTTAAGGTGACAACAAAACCTAATCAGAGGAAATGAGAGAGGAAACGAAGTTATGTCTGTTTTCTCTATTAACACACTGTCGGCTAGATTTGGAGTTTTGTCGGTAACGACCCGAAAAACTAACGCCGGCTTTTTTCTGGCCGCACCATAAAAATAACTCTGGTATTGAGAGTCCACATAAAGGCTGCGTTAGGCTCCAAAAAAGGAGCGTAGAGCATTTTTAACGCAGCTTCAACTCTCGATACCAGAGTTGCTTACGCAAGCGGCCAGCCTCAAAAACGTGCTCGTGCATGATTCCCCCATAGGAAACAATGGAGCTGTTTGAGCTGAAAAAAAACCAAACACCTGCAAAAAAGCCGCGTTCAGCTCCTAACGCAGCCCCATTGTTTGCTATGCGGTAACACTTCCTACGTCTGCACCTAACACTCTAACATGTACCCCGAGTCTAAACACCCCTAACCTTACACTTATTAACCCCTAATCTGCCGCCCCCGCTATCGCTGACCCCTGCATATTTTTATTAACCCCTAATCTGCCGCTCCGTAAACCGCCGCTACTTACATTATCCCTATGTACCCCTAATCTGCTGCCCTAACATCGCCGACCCCTATATTATATTTATTAACCCCTAATCTGCCCCCCACAACGTCGCCTCCACCTGCCTAAACTTATTAACCCCTAATCTGCCGACCAGACCTGAGCGCTACTATAATAAAGTTATTAACCCCTAATCCGCCTCACTAACCCTATAATAAATAGTATTAACCCCTAATCTGCCCTCCCTAACATCGCTGACACCTAACTTCAATTATTAACCCCTAATCTGCCGACTGGAGCTCACCGCTATTCTAATAAATGTATTAACCCCTAAAGCTAAGTCTAACCCTAACACTAACACCCCCCTAAGTTAAATATAATTTACATCTAACGAAATTAATTAACTCTTATTAAATAAATTATTCCTATTTAAAGATAAATACTTACCTGTAAAATAAATCCTAATATAGCTACAATATAAATTATAATTATATTATAGCTATTTTAGGATTTATATTTATTTTACAGGTAACTTTGTATTTATTTTAACCAGGTACAATAGCTATTAAATAGTTAAGAACTATTTAATAGCTAAAATAGTTAAAATAATTACAAAATTACCTGTAAATCCAATCAGCCAATCAGATTGAGCTCGCATTCTATTGGCTGTTCCGATCAGCCAATAGAATGCGAGCTCAATCTGATTGGCTGATTGGATCAGCCAATCGGATTGAACTTGATTCTGATTGGCTGATTCCATCAGCCAATCAGAATATTCCTACCTTAATTCCGATTGGCTGATAGAATCCTATCAGCCAATCGGAATTCGAGGGACGCCATCTTGGATGACGTCCCTTAAAGGAACCGTCATTCGGCTAGTAGGCGTCGGGAGAAGAGGATGTTCCGCGTCGGAGGTCTGCAAGATGGATCCGGAAGAAAGAAGATTGAAGATGCCGTTGATAGAAGACTTCATCCGGATCATGGACCTCTTCAGCTCCCGCTTGGATGAAGACTTCATCCGGATCATGGACCTCTTCAGCTCCCGCTTGGATGAAGACTTCAGCCGGATCATGGACCTCTTCAGCCCCCCGCTTGGGCTTGGATCAGGACATCGGAGGAGCTCTTCAGGACGGATCGGTGAACCTGGCAGGGTGAAGATAAGGTAGGAAGATCTTCAGGGGCTTAGTGTTAGGTTTATTTAAGGGGGGTTTGGGTTAGATTAGGGGTATGTGGGTGGTGGGTTGTAATGTTGGGGGGGGGATTGTATGTTTTTTTTTACAGGCAAAAGAGCTGAATTCTTTGGGGCATGCCCCGCAAAGGGCCCTGTTCAGGGCTGGTAAGGTTAAAGAGCTTTGAACTTTAGTAATTTAGAATAGGGTAGGGCATTTTTTTATTTTGGGGGGCTTTGTTATTTTATTAGGGGGCTTAGAGTAGGTGTAATTAGTTTAAAATTGTTGTAATATTTTTCTTATGTTTGTAAATATTTTTTTATTTTTTGTAACTTAGTTCTTTTTTATTTTTTGTACTTTAGCTAGTTTATTTAATTGTATTTATTTGTAGGAATTGTATTTAATTAATTTATTGATAGTGTAGTGTTAGGTTTAATTGTAACTTAGGTTAGGATTTATTTTACAGGTAATTTTGTAATTATTTTAACTATTTTAGCTATTAAATAGTTCTTAACTATTTAATAGCTATTGTACCTGGTTAAAATAAATACAAAGTTACCTGTAAAATAAATATAAATCCTAAAATAGCTATAATATAATTATAATTTATATTGTAGCTATATTAGGATTTATTTTACAGGTAAGTATTTATCTTTAAATAGGAATAATTTATTTAATAAGAGTTAATTAATTTCGTTAGATGTAAATTATATTTAACTTAGGAGGGTGTTAGTGTTAGGGTTAGACTTAGCTTTAGGGGTTAATACATTTATTAGAATAGCGGTGAGCTCCAGTCGGCAGATTAGGGGTTAATAATTGAAGTTAGGTGTCGGCGATGTTAGGGAGGGCAGATTAGGGGTTAATACTATTTATTATAGGGTTAGTGAGGCGGATTAGGGGTTAATAACTTTATTATAGTAGCGCTCAGGTCCGGTCGGCAGATTAGGGGTTAATAAGTGTAGGCAGGTGGAGGCGACGTTGAGGGGGGCAGATTAGGGGTTAATAAATATAATATAGGGGTCGGCGGTGTTAGGGGCAGCAGATTAGGGGTACATAAGGATAACGTAGGTGGCGGCGCTTTGCGGTCGGCAGATTAGGGGTTAATAAGTGTAGGTAGGTGGAGGCGACGTTGTGGAGGGCAGGTTAGGGGTTAATAAATATAATACAGGGGTCGGCGGTGTTAGGGGCAGCAGATTAGGGGTACATAAGGATAACGTAGGTGGCGGTCGGCAGATTAGGGGTTAAAAAAATTTATTCGAGTGTCGGCGATGTGGGGGGACCTCGGTTTAGGGGTACATAGGTAGTTTATGGGTGTTAGTGTACTTTAGAGCACAGTAGTTAAGAGCTTTATAAACCGGCGTTAGCCCAGAAAGCTCTTAACTACTGACTTTTTTCCTGCGGCTGGAGTTTTGTCGTTAGATGTCTAACGCTCACTTCAGAGCGTACGGGACGTGTTATCTAAAAATGACACTTTAAGAAAGGTAACTGATTGTGGCTGAAGGAAAATACATTTTATTATAGTAAACGTAAAAAGCTAAATAAATCCCATGCACAGAACAGCGCAACAATTACATGTAGTTTGAAAGGTTACATTTAAAAATACTTCCATATATGTTGTATACTGCAGAGATTATTCACATTGGCAGATAGAGACCAATAATTACAACAACAAAAGAAAACCCAACAAACGTCTAACCTTGCAGGCAACCTTCATGCTGATTACTAAAGGTTTTATTGGGATACTTATCTATTTATAGAAGAATCGGAGGAAGCTGCAAATATGTAGACATTGCCTTTATCGACTGAGATCACAGTGTCCTTATATTTTTTGTTTCTTTTTATTCCATAATTACATTGTGCATTACATTAGGACTAATAACCACAAATGTATATGGAAAACTTTAATGTATATGAACTATGACTGTGAGAATTTACGTTACAGTGGCAGATGATGGATATACATTTACTTTTGTATATTAGTACATGAAAGTACGCTCCAGACTGTCCCATAAAGCTTTTTCTCTGTAACTCCCACACATCGTTCAGTTCTGTCAAGCATACTTCTAACTGACTATGGGTTAGATTACAAGTGGAGCGCTAATTTACCTGCTTACTGGCGCGTGATAAATACCCAGCCTTACAAGAGGCTGGTTATTGCTACCGCGAGCTTGCGGTAGATATTAGCACTTGTAAAATTTACAAGATCACTGGTTAATTTTAGAAATGTGTCCCAAATGCCCACAAAATACAGCGGTGTGTATTTTGTTAAAAAAAATTAAATTGTAGCATTGTTATTTTTAAATAAAACAACTGCACCAGGCAGATTTTGGGGGCTAAAGTTAGCAGGTCTGGGGTGAAAGTGCCTTTACATTGCTGTCTATGGGAACTGTGTGTTCCCAGTAAATATATATGTATATGCTTATATACATATATTTATGTGTTATTATGTGTATACAGTATACACATATTAACACATACATACATATGTATATAATCATATACATATATATTTACAATTTGCTGTCATAGCTCCGCGACTTACCCCCTTCGCTGCGCTAGCTCTAATGCTGTGTCTAACAGAATGAGAACGAGGCTCCCTTTGGAGTCTATGGAAGCTCACTCTCGTGAGCGCAATGTTTCCCATCAATGCGTTCGCATTGCTTTCAACTTGTAATACCAGTGCACATTAGCGTGCGCTGGTATTACTCAGTAGAGTGCAAAGAATGCTTTCACGAAACCAATATTTAGTGCTCCACTTGTAATCTGACCATATGTGCTGTCGTGCTTTGTCTGCCTATAGCTACGTAGCGTTTGCATTATGTACACATGATCTGACATATTTTCTCAGACATTCCTATGTAATTGTTTCCTTTATCCCTGCTAACACAAGTGGGTTACAGATTAAATGATCATATTATAGTTATAGGAAAATACCAAACCATTCATAGATGTTAAAGGTTATAAATACGCTAGTGTAGTTTAAAAGTGTTCCAGCTATTGCACAAATATTATGTGAGTGATGTCTTCTTGTCTCCTGAGATTTATCCATCGCAAGTGCTGTAAGATTTTTAATCCATTTTACCTTTTCTTGTTCACACAGGGGGCTTCAGTAAATTTCAGGGTGAATTTCCACATCATTGTGAAACCAATCTGGACTCCAGCAGCTGTGCCAGTAGTTCACCTTTGCCCCCAACACCCGTGTTAGGTCTGGGGGGCTTGTGCATTACTTCTGACTGTTCAGATGTGGAGTCAGACCTTGATAGGGAGCCTCTGAGCGGAATGGATTCGGAAGGCATGAGCCCCCGTAACCAGACGCCATCATTCCCTGTGCAGATCCTTCCTCACTTATACCTGGGCAGTGCAAGGGATTCTGGTAATATGGACACGCTAGCTAAGCTGGGCATCCGCTACATCCTCAATGTCACTCCAAACTTACCAAATATCTTTGAGAAGGATGGGGAGTTCCACTACAAGCAGATTCCTATATCTGACCATTGGAGCCAGAACCTGTCACAGTTTTTTCCCGAGGCAATTGAATTTATTGGTGAGTGCCCAGCTTGACAATTCTTTTTTTAATGAATTAAAATGTTTAAAACATAAAGAGTATGTCTTTCCTGGTGCAGCACTGTGCGTCAGAGGTCTTAGAATTCTCAGTTTATTTCACACACATATACTGTCCTGTTGGGATTATAAATATATATTTCCATTTTAATATGAGGAGAGTCCACAGCTTCATTCCTTACTTGTGGGAATACAGAACCTGGCCACCAGGAGGAGGCAAAGACACCCCAGCCAAAGGCTTAAATACCTCCCCCACTTCCCTCATCCCCCAGTCATTCTTTGCCTTTCGTCACAGGAGGATGGCAGAGAAGTGTTGGAAGATTCAGAGTAGTCTCTTATGAAGGGTAGTACTCTTCGGTATGGGACTGAAGTTTTAAGTAGTCTTGTCAGCATCTCAGTAAGAGCATTGACGAATGTTAGGGTCTGGAGATACAGGGAGAGTCTTTCTGCGAAACCATCCAGACTCGTATTAACAACTCCTAAGTAATCAGTGATGACAAGTTTCACTGCCTGCTTCTATCACTCAACTCCACGTCAGGTGCGATTCTACAAGACTGTCAAACTTGAAAGGCTGTGTGTCTGTTCCACGGCGATGATTCCGGTAAGATCATTTCATTTTATTTCATATGATAACGTAAGAAGACAGGGTCACAGTGTGACTCCTTTATCTGCATGGAATCAAGGGTTGATAGCTCCGGAAGGGGATTATTGAACAGGGGGGATTTATACATGATTTTTTTTATTATGTTTTATGCTGCGTCATGTGTGAGATGAGGCTCTGGTAGATGTGGGAACATCCAGGTTTTACTTTTGTTTTGGATAACTGCGCAGACTGTCAGTTTTTGCGCGCTTTTTTCCTGCAGCAGGGGCAGTCCTGCATGCCACTCCATGTGTTGGGGTGTGGCATTAGCTTCCTCTTTCCTGATCGTGCGGTTTACAGGAGAAGAAGTGGTTTCTCTGTGGGGCCTGGGTCATAGGAGGTGGTGAGTGCCCCGGCCATTGGGGTATAAAGGTGCCATTTACTTTTTTCTATAGTCCATTTTAAAAGCTCAAGCTATGGAGGACTCTGATGCGTTAGAGGGTACTCCCTCTTTACCCAGATCTAATACCTGTTTTTTTTGTGAGGAGGCTACGGTATACCCGCCTGCTCAATTATGTTTCACATGCCTTGATAAAGTACTTATATCTAAGAAACCCAAGATGTTTAGTACCACTGAGCCGTCAACCTCTGAGGGGTCTCCGTCCTGCGAGGTGCGTTCCCTGCAATCATCTCCTATTACACATGCAGCTCCCCATTGCACGACTAATCCTCCTTCGGGAGGGTCCCTCTTACCGCCAGACTTTTCTGAACAGTTACAAACGGCAGTGTCTGCGGCCTTTAGTGCTTTACCTCGCCCTGCTAAGTGCAAGCGAAAGGATAAATACTGTTATTCTTCCCAGGGGTCATCTAACAACTTGCTGGATTTATCTGATACTAGATTATCCGCTGATGAAGACGCCTCTGATACTTCAGAGGAGGCTCTTTCTGGGTCGGAATCGGCTGCCTCTAAGCTTTCAGCTGCAAAGGAACCAGACTTTAGATTTAGGATAGAGCACTTAACGCTTACTGTTAAAGGAAGTGTTGGCTATTTTAGAGGTTCTGGAAACTAAGTTACCCGAGGAACCTTCTATTCCTAAGCTTGATAAGGTTTATGAGGACAGGGTGGTGCCACAAACTTTCCCGGTTCCCGTTAAGATGGCAAATATTATTAAAAATGAATGGGAAAGTCTCTAATCCTCTTTTTCCCCTTCTTCTTCCTTTAAGAAATTGTTCCCGGTTCCTGACTCCCATTTAGAGTTGTGGGGGTCTGTCCCTAAGGTGGATGGAGCTATCTCCACGCTTGCTAAATGCACCACTATCCCACTTGAGGATAGTTCATCATTTAAGGAGCCCATGGATAAGAAGCTAGTAACTCTGTTGAGAAAGATGTTTCAGCACACAGGATTTTTATTTCAGCCTGCAGCTGCGATTGCTGCGGTGGCGGGAGCCGCTACCTATTGGTATGACTCTCTGTTGGAGGTGATTGAGGTGGAAACTCCCCTCAATGAAATCCAGGAAAGAATTAAGGCCTTGAGGGTAACTAATTTGTTTATTTGTGATGCAAATATGCAGATTATTCGCTTGAATGCCAAGACATCAAAATCTAGACTGCTTTCCCTTCCGTTTAAGGGGAAGGTTCTTTTCGGTCCAGGACTGGACTCTATCATATCCACAGTCACTGGAGGAAAGGGTGCCTTTTTACCACAGGATAAGAAGAACAAATCTAAAGGACAGGGTCCTAATTTTCGTCCCTTTCGTTCGGATAAATCCCAACGTCAGCAGCCCTCTGCGAAGCCTGATCAGTTGAAGGGAACTTGGAAACCATCTCAATCTTGGAATAAATCCAAGCAGAACAAGAAGCGCGCCGAGACAAAATCGACATGAAAAGACGGCCCCCGATCCGTCGCTGGATCATGTTGGGGCAGACTATCTCTCTTTGTGGAGGCTTGGCTGGGAGATATGCAAGACCCTTGGGTTCTGGAGGTCATTGCTCAGGGTTACAGGATAGGTTTCAAATCTCATCCACCCAGGGGCAGATTCCTCTTATCAAACCTGTCTTCAAGACCAGAAAAACGAGATGCTTTTCTAGGGTGCGTGAGGGATCTCTCCTCCCTAGGAGTGATTGTGCCAGTACCTCTTACAGAGAGAGGTCTGGGATACTACTCAAACCTTTATGTGGTCCCAAAGAAAGAGGGTATGTTTCGCCCGCTTCTAGACCTAAAGTGCTTAAACAAGTTTCTGTCGGTGCCATTATTCAAGATGGATACGATACGGTCTATTGTGCCCTTAGTTCAAGAGGGACAGTTTATAACTACGATCGACTTGAAGGATGCTTACCTTCATGTGGCAATACACAAGGATCATTTCAAGTTCTTAAGATTCGCTTTTCTGGACCAGCACTTCCAGTTTCTAGATCTTCCTTTTGGTCTGGCTACTGCTCCAAGAGTTTTTACAAAGGTTCTGGGGGCTCTGCTCGCGGTGGCGAGATCCAGAGGTATTGCAGTAGCGCCTTATTTGGACGACATCCTAGTCCAGGCTCCCTCCTGCCGGCTGACAGAAGACCATTCGAGAGCTCTTCTTCTTCAATCTTATGGATGGAAGGTAAACTTAGGAAAGAGTTCTCTGGTTCCCAGTACCAGAGTGGAATTTCTGGGCACGATAATAGATTCCATATCCATGAAGATATTCCTTACAGACCAGAGACGTTGCAAAATTACTTTTGTCTTGCCCTCCAGACCTCCTTAGGGCCATCTGTGGCCCGGTGTATGTAGGTGATTGGGCTGATGGTGTCCAGCATAGATATAATTTCATTCGCCAGGTTTCTGCTCAGACCTCTTCAGCTGTGCATGCTGAGACAATGGAACGGCGATCACTTGGATCCATCCCAACAGATTTATCTGGACAACCGGTCAAGAGAATCGCTGTCTTAATGGCTCTGTCCAGATCGCCTGTCCCAGGGGACATTCTTCTTGAGACCATCCTGGGAGATTGTGACTACGGACGCAAGTCTATCAGGATGGGGAGCTGTTTGAGGTGCCAGGAAGGCACAGGGCCGGTGGACTCGAGAGGAATCTCTTCTCCTGATCAACATTCTGGAACTTAGAGTGATCTTCAATGCTCTGAAGGCTTGGCCTCTTCTGGGTTCGCCCCAGTTTATCATATTTCTAGTCCAAAACAAACTTTCATGACTCAGATAGGGCATGTAATTTTAAATAATTTTTCAATTTACTTCTATCATCAATTTTGCTTTGTTCTCTTGGTATTCTTAGTTGAAAGCTAAATCTAGGAGATTTATATGCTAATTTCTAAGCCCTTGAAGGGCATTTTGACAGTTTTTCACCACTAGAGGGTGTTAGTTCATGTGTTTCATATAGATAACACTGTGCTCACGCACGTGGAGTTCCTAGGAGCCCACACTGATTGGCTAAAATGCAAGTCTGTCAAAAGAACTGAAACAAGGGGCAGTTTACAGAGGCTTAGATTCAAGATAATCACAGAGGTAAAAAGTGTATTATTATAACTGTTCGTTATGCAAAATTGGGGAATGGGTAATGAAGGGATTATCTATCTATAAAAACAATTAATATTCTGGTGTAGACTATCCCTTTAACTCTGTGGCTTACATCAACCATCAGGGGGGGAACGAGAAGCTCCCTAGCCATGAGGGTAGTATCTCAGATTCTGGACTGGGCGGAGGCCCACAACTGCTCGCTGTCAGCGATCCATATTCCATTCCAGGTATGGACAACTGGGAGGCGGACTTTCTCAGCAGACAATTGTTTCATCCAGGGGAATGGTCTCTCCATCCCGAGGTGTTTGCAGAGACTTGCAGCAGATGGGGGATGCCGGAGATAGATCTCATGGCGTCCAGACTCAATACCAAGCTACCCAGATATGAGTTGCAGTCCAGGGATCCCCAGGCAGAGCTGATAGATGCCTTAGCAGTGCCCTGGGGGTTCAACCTAGTTTACATTTTTCCACCGTTACCACTTCTTCCTCGGGTAGTGGCCCGCATCAAGCAGGAGCAAGCCTTGACTATTCTAATTGCTCCATCGTGGCCGCGAAGGATGTGATTTGCGTACCTGGTGAGGATGTCATCATCTCCTCCATGGAGGTTACCTTGTCGCAGAGATCTGCTGGAACAGGGTCCCTTTGTACATCAAAATCTAGATTCTCTGAGGCTGACTGCGTGGTGATTGAACGCATGGGCCCCTATTTATCAAGCCATCAACCGCAAATACGCTGGAATTTTGCAGCGTAATTGTTGCACGCTTGATTCCCATTATTTATCAAACCCTACAGACTGGCAAAAGTAGAATTTTGTGACGTCACATACGATCCGACGGTCTCAGTCCGACACAGTTCGATGCTTACGTCACTACAGATGTTCCGAATGCAAATCCGGCACTATCTGACTACTTTTGCTAGTTATCAAATTTCTAACAGGTACGCTCGGCACTATTCTGGCCCAGCGTACCTGGTTTTCAATCCGCCGCCCTGGAGGCCGCGGATACCATAGGAATCAATGGGAGTCTGAAAGCAGCAAAAGCTCGTGTTCGCTGCTGCCCGATATCCCATTGATTCCTATGGGAGAATAAAAGTTACCTTTACACCTAACACCCTAACATGTACCCCGAGTCTAAACACCCCTAATCTGACGCTCCTCCACCGCCGCCACCTACATTATACTTATTAACCCCTAATCTGCCGACCCGACACCGCCGCCACCTACATTATACTTATTAACCCCTAATCTGCCGTCCCCCACGTCGCCGTCACTAAAAATTAAATAAATTACCTAAATTAACAACAATTAACTAAATTATATACAATTATCTAAAGCACAAAAAAAACACTAAATTACAGAAAAACAAAAACAAATTACAAGATATTTAAACTAATTACACCTAATCTAATAGCCCTATCAAAATAAAAAAAGCCCCCCAAAATAAAAAAAAGACCCCTAGCCTAAACTAAACTACCAATTGCCCTTAAAAGGGCCTTTTGCTGGGCATTGCCCCAAAGTAATCAGCTCTTTTACCTGTAAAAAAAATATATAAACAACCCCCCAACAGTAAAACCCACCTCCCACACAACCAACCCCCCCAAATAAAATACTAACTAAAAAACCTAAACTCCTCATTGCCCTGAAAAGGGCATTTGGATGGGCATTCCCCTTATAGGGCATTTAGCTCTATTGCAGGCCCAAACCCTAACCTAAAAAAAACCCCCACCAAATACACCCTTTAAAAAAACCTAACACTAACCCCCTGAAGATCGACTTACTGTTTTGAAGACCCGACATCCATCCTCAAGGAAGCAGCATAAGTCTTCATCCAACCGGGCCGAAGTCCTCAACGAAGCCGGGAGAAGTCTTCATCCAAGCCGGGCGAAGTGGTCCTCCAGACGGGCAGAAGTCTGATGCGGAGCGGCTCCATCTTCAAGACATCCGACGCGGAGCATCCTCTTCATCCGGAGTCTTCTTACTGAATGACGGTTCCTTTAAATGACGTCATCCAAGATGGCGTCCCTTAGATTCCAATTGGCTGATAGAATACTTTACTGGTGTAAAGAACATGGCTTTTCATGGCATAAGGTCAAGGTGTCCACGATTCCTTCCTTTCTCCAAGATGGTTTGGAGAAGGGACTTGCCACAAGTTCCTTAAAGGGTCAGATCTCGGCTCTTTCTGTGTTATTGCACAAGAGGCTCGCTGAGCTTTCTGATATTCAGTCTTTTGTTCAGGCTCTGTCTAGAATCAGGCCTGTGTTTAGACATTCCGCTCCTCCTTGGAGTTTGAATTTGGTTCTTAAGGTTCTGCAGAGGGCTCTGTTTGAGCCCATGCATACGGTGGACATTAAATTACTGTCTTGGAAGATGGTGGCCTTGCAATGTGAGCCTCCTTACCTAGTTTTCATGCTGATAAGGCTGTTCTTCTCACTGGGTTGGGTTTTCTCCCTAAGGTTGTGTCTGATCGCAACATCAATCAGGAGATTGTGGTTTCTTCCTTGTGTCCTAATCCTCCTTCTTCGAAGGAACGATTACTTCATAATCTGGATGTTTTTTGGGGTTTTTCTTCAGGTTACAAAGGATTATAGATAGACTTCGGCATTGTTTGTTATCTATTCTAGGAAGCGCAGAGGGCAGAAGGCCTCTTCAACTTCCCTATCTTTTTGGTTGAGGAGCATTATCCGCTTAACATATGAAACAGCGGGACATAAGCCTCCTGAGAGGATTACGGCTCATTCAACTAGAGCTGTGGCTTCTTCTTGGGCCTTTAAGAATGAGGCTTCGATGGAGCAGATTTGTAGGGCGGCTACCTGGTCCTCCTTACATACTTTTTCAAAGTTTTACAAATTTGACGTTTTTGCTTCAGCTGAAGCATCTTTTGGGAGAAAGGTTTTACAGGTTGTGGTGCCCTCAGAATAGTGTCCTCTAGAGCTTGGGTATATGTTTCCTACAAGTAAGGAATGAAGCCGTGATCTCTCCACATATTAAGATGGAAAACATAAATTATGCTTACCAGATAATTTCCTTTCCATCTGTATGAGGAGAGTCCATGGCCCCTGCCGTTTTCTCCGTTGTGCGGACCTAAATTTTGTTTTGTTCTTCTGGCACCATTTATACCCTGATATTTCTCCTACTGTTCCTTGTTCCCTCAGCAGAATGACTGGGGGAGGTATTTAAGCCTTTGGCTGGGGTGTCTTTTCCTCCTCCTGGTGGCCAGGTTCTGTATTCCCACAAGTAAGGACTCTCCTCATACAGATGGAAAGGAAATTATCTGTTAAGTATAATTTATGTTTTTTTAAACTAGGGAAATATACAAAAAATTAATATAATGCATTTTGATTCTGAGACTAAATAAAATGGTTACCTTATTCAACTGCACTTACTTAAATGGCATGAAGGTTGTAGTAAATATAATGACAGATTTGTAATGTGTACATTTCTGGGCAGCTTAAGGGCACGCTAATGTGTGTGTGCGTCTTTGTGTCTGACCTTCAGTCTGGCTTTTTGCTGCCATACGGATAAGGTTACATTAATGGGTGTTCTTACTGTCCATGTCTGGGAGCTATGCCTGCCCCATCTTTTTATTTTACTATAGTTGTTTTCCTAAGAGCGTGTATAGCACACTGGATAACAATTTAATATTTTAGTAGCTTTCTCTGGGCATTGGAGACACAGTTTGTAGGTTACATTTCCCTGACAGTTATCACAGAGATGGCAATGGAGGACATGGCATGCAATGTTGGTATTATAATATTATTATAATATTACTGTTTCCTCCCCAGATGAAGCAGCTTCCCGTAACTGTGGGGTACTTGTGCACTGTCTAGCTGGCATCAGCCGATCCGTCACCGTCACTGTCGCCTATCTCATGCAGAAGCTCAACCTCTCTCTGAATGACGCTTATGACTTTGTGAAGAGGAAGAAGACCAATATCTCACCCAACTTTAATTTTATGGGTCAGCTGCTGGACTTTGAGAAAAGCCTGGGTCTCAGTAGCCCAGATGACAATCGGCCCCCTGGCCAGCATGCTTTCTTCACCAGCCCTTCCAACGAAGATGTTTTTGAGCTAGACTCTTTAGATTCAACGTAAGGAATTAGGGCCGCTGTCTGATTCTCTCTAAGAATATTTTAGCTGTTTTCTTCTATTTGTACCTTGGGTATAAGCAGCTCAAATAATAAGGAGCACTTTACAGATTATGTCTAACACTACCGTTGTGAGAGCTCCTGGGGGCCAAAACAGACCCTCTGAAACCACAGCTATAAGAGGATGAATTGCTTGCTTGACTGTCAGCTCTGAATGAGCACAGGACACAAACTACTGTTTGATGCGTTACAGTGTTAGAAGGAGAAGCCATGAGCAGTTGATAGGGGCAGTACCAACGGCCAGTACCTATTTATGTAACCACAAGAGAGGATTTTAATCTATTGTTTGGGGATGAATCACATTGTTTCCTATACAACCAAATCATTCAGACCATAAGGTGACCTTATAGCCCAGTGCTGGACCAGCAACAGCTGATGTGGACCATACTGAGGATGTCTTCTTGCTGTCCACAGTCCTTTCCAGCAGCAAATGATTCAACATCATTCTGTGATCTGATTCTTTTTTGTTTTTATTATTGTTTCTTAAAGCTGAACATTAGTACAAAGACTAATCAGTTGCTGTTAATGAAGTAAACACAAACTGGCATTAGGACTATTACCGTATAATTCAAATGTATCCCCTTGTCTTTTTAAATGGATGCCGACTAGGATTGACTCCTTTCTTTTACTTTAGATAAATGAGGAACTGAGGAATGGGAGAAAGGGTAACAGGAGAAACGGACATCCAACCTGGTCTGATGTAGAGATCTAAGGAGCAGTCTCAGTGTGCAGAGCATACAAAGCCATGTATTTGTCTATTACTATGTACAGTATTTCTATTGTAAGATTTTACTAGTCTCAGCTTTATAATCTGTGTGTCTCTCTCCGCTCTCTGGCCTTTGCCATGGCTCAGAAAGTATTTTTTATGATGTCACTGTACTCAGGCCAGGGTGATAATAAGCTAAACAATACAGAACTCAGGATTTTATGGGCATTTTAAGATCTCCTCTAATAAGTAGAGATAGATCCTGCAGACAAATGTGCAGTTCCTGAGCTTTTTCCACTCATGTACATTATCTGGTATTACAAAGTTGTGTAACCCTGCAGTGCAGGATGATAATTGCTTACAGCCAGTATTAAATGGATGCCAGTAAGGTCCAAAAGTGTTTTAATAAAGTAACCAGTCCCTTTAAAAGCAATAGAAATATGGGCTGTCACTTTAAAAGTAATATATCAATGGCTCAGTAGCCCAGAAGCCACTGGTCTGATGGTCTAACGTATCTAATATTAGACCAATGACATTATTGTTCCTTCTACTGGGACTGTATTGTGATGTCACTTATACTGATCAAGAGGAAGTCAAAATGAAACCTAGAGGAGAGAAATTGGCCAGTACTCAGTTCTCTGAGGTGCCTTAACGGCTTCATAAAATAAGGTTTAGTTACAAACCTTTAGTTATAGACACTAGTATTGTCACATCAGTTCCACCATAATGGTTTGGAACCCATAGCACTTATCGTTAGTGAGGGCCAGGTGTGCTGGTTTTTGACCGACTTTTCTATGAGTTATGTTGAGAGCAGTATATCCGTAGCTCTGAAAACATAATGTATGATTATACATTAGGGTGCAGGCAGTATCATTCCTAGAAGGTGTTTGATAAAAAAAATATGTGGATAAACATGGGAAATTTGGTTTGCTTGTTTCTGCTGATGTAAACAGAGAGCACATTACACAAACATGATGCTGTTTCGCACACAGTAGGGGTCTGTAATCCCAGAACCAGGAAGCGAGAGCGATCATAACCTCCCCCCCCCCCTTCTCTGTTAATGTCATTCACAACACTCTCAATGAACTCTTTATTACAAACAGAAGTCATTTTTTAAATTATGGATGAACCAAAGAGAAAAAGATTATATGTCAGATTCATTTTTTATAGAAAAAGAAATCTATTCACACACATTTAGGTTCAACTTTATTTGAAGACGGTTTTAACTGGTAATGTAATTGTGTGCTCTCTATTTTTTTCGCTGCTTATGGTGAAACGTGATTCTATTCTTGATTGTTCCAATATTACAAATAAATAACGGCTGTGGATGGCTGAATGTGTCATTTACCAAAGTGTGGCCTGAACAACTGGACGAATGAGGCTTAGAACTTTTCCCGCATGGCACTTTTTACGATAGGTCTGAAAAGTTGTTAAAGGGACACTGAACCCAATTTTTTTCTTTCGTGATTCCGTTAGAGCTTAAAATTGTAAGCAACTTTCTAATTTACTCCTATTATCAAATTTTCTTCATTCTCTTGGTATCTTGATTTGAAATGCAAGAATCTAAGTTTAGATGCCGGCCCATATTTGGTGAACAACCTGGGTTGTTCTTGCTGATTGGTGGATAAATTCAGCCACCAATTAAAAAAGTGCTATCCAGAGTCCTGAACCAAAAAAAAACAACTTAGATGCCTTCTTTTTCAAATAAAGATAGCAAGAGAACAAAGAAAAATTGATAATAGGAGTAAATTAGAAAGTTGCTTAAAATTGTATGCTCTATCTGAATTACGAAAGAAAACATTTGGGTTCAGTGTCCCTTTAAGGATGAATTGGGATTTCTACACTTTTTATTTTTATATGTTTTTTTGAAAGATAATACAGCACATTTGCGTGCAAGTTGAGAAGATCTTGTTTAGCGCTGCAGTTTTTACAGCACCACCTGTTTTTTTTATGTCAGTTTTACGTGTGTATCCTGAAAAATAAGCAAGTGACTAATTTGCATTCTCCACCTGTTAAAGTAATTTATATTGAGAAAAGATTAAGCAAAATAAACATTATGCAAATTCAGGGCTTTTTTTTTTTTTTTTTAAATGAATGTCCTGAATATAACGTCTTTGTTGTACAATTTTTAAATAAAATGCATCTTTTTAACACCAGATGGGTTTATTTCTAACAAACAAAGCATCAGCCTTTAAATCAATTTTCAGCAAGTTTAAAAGACACCATTAACCTTATTAGCCGAACAATCAGATTATTATATTTATTCTATCATTAGAAAGCCGAACGTTCCAAAGCTTTTCCGTGGTAGGAAGTTTAGTCTTAAAGTGATGGTAAATCCAATCTTTTAATAAAAGCTAGGATTTACCATCACTAAACATGTTGAGTTTAAGTGATCATTTATTAAAAAACCTGGTGCTAAACTCACTCAGTCTGTGCCATGGCAGCTTGCTAAACTCAGAGCCTCCAGCCGGCCACGGGCACAGCGCTCTTCTACCAATGAGGTGACGTATCCACCACTAAACCAATAGCCATGCGTGTCATCTGACAGTGTTCTGCATCCTAGCATGACTGTTGGTTTAGAGGTGGAAACGTCACCTCATTGGTAGAAGAGCGCAAGGCCGTGGCCGGCTGGAGGCTCTGAGTTTAATGAGCCGCGGCGGCACAGAAAGTGTGAGTTTAACACCCGTTTTTTAATAAATGATCACTTAAACTCAACGTTATTTTTAGTGATGGTAAATCCTAGCTTTTGTTAAATGATACTATTTACCATCACTTTAACAGCCCAGATAGCTTTCTGTGATAAATTAAAAATATTTAGCGTATATGCATGTATTTTGCAGTTTTAGATTAAGATTTTTTTATACACATTGTTACATGTCATGCCAAAATTTTTCATTAAAAGGAAAATAGGAAATGATATGTTACAGATTAAGCATCACTTTACTTTTACTCCATTGTAATGCGTTCCTGTGATAAACAGTAAGTTGTTTTGGGAACACAGCCATTGTTATATATATGTTTGCAATAATATAGCAAGGATCTGTGTCTGTAGAGGTAATCACCAGTGGACAGCTGCAAAAGCCATATTGTAGACCTAGGCACCAAAAGAGTGCAGCCAAATCCACCACTGCAGTGATACCAACAGACATCTGCAAAAGCCAAACCCCAGAGCTAATCTTCAACAGATCACTGCAAAAGCCAAACCCCAGCGCTACTCACCAACAGATCACTGCAAAAGCCAAACCCCAGCGCTACTCACCAACAGATCACTGCAAAAGCCAAACCCCAGCGCTACTCACCAACAGATCACTGCAAAAGCCAAACCCCAGCGCTAATCACCAACAGACCACTGCAAAAACTGAACCCAGGAGCTTTGTACCAACAGACCACTGCAAAAAGCAAACCCTGGAACTAATCACCAGCAGAACCAGAGCTAAACACTAACAGATAGCTGCAAGAACCGAACCCTAGAGCTAGGCTTCAACAGACAGCTGCAATAGCCAAACCTCAGTGTGAATCACCAGCAGAACTCTGCAAAATCCAAACCTTAGAGCTAATGACCAGCAGAACTCTGCAAAATCCATCAACCTCAGAGCTAATCACCAACAGACCTCTGCAAAATCCAAACCTCAGAGTTAATCATCAACAGACCTCTGCAAAAGCCAAACTGTGGAGAGAATGATATCACTCTTTTCTGTAAACTGGAATGTCAGTTTAATATCTAGTGCAAAATAAGAATTAAATGGACAGTAAACACCACTAACATCACTATCTAATGTAAAAATTAATAACCATTCAATCATTATTCACATACCCCCAATAGTGAACAACAGCAGCAGCAATAAATATCCCTAATGTAATCATCCCTTTCTATGTCTCCAAAATGGCCCTCAAACTCCTCCTCCCTCTACCTTCCTTCTCAACATTCAATATTTTTATCAATGCCTCGGCTAGTTCCAGAGGATTTCAACTATGTCACCAACGCATCGCAATGTGTTTTCCTGTCTTCATTGCTGGATAGACGTTGGGTTTCCCTGTCTTCATTTCCCCTAGACGTTGCGCATGCGCAAATTCGGCGAGTCACATGACAGACAATCCGATCACGCAAGCGCAACAGTCCGTGAACGGACAGAATAACTTATTTGCGAGTCGCTTACTAGAGGGGAATATCGAATCAATGTAAAAACGTTGTCCTTAGGGGCTGAGTTTTGGGGCCATTTTTAATGGTCTGGATGTACTGTCTAAAGATAGAATGCAACACAATGCGATGTGCAGTAGAATATTTGACAGGTTGCAGATGTATCATCAGGATTACATCTTTTGATTGAGGTAAGTACAGGTAGCCCTCAGTTTACCCGGGGTTAGGTTCCAGAAGGAATGGTTGTAAATTGAAACCGTTATAAATTGAAACCCAGTTTATAATGTAAGTCAGTGGGAAGTGAGGGAGATAGGTTCCAGGCCCCTCTTAAAATTGTCATTTTCTGCAAACAGTTCTTTCTATGCATTCCAATCGGTACTGAGTTATAGACAGGAAGATCTTGTTCCTTTGAAATCTGCTCGATAGCTCAGGTCTGGTTAAACTGATTAATTTCAGCTTGCTTGGCTTTGCTGCAACACAAGTGGACAGCTCCACCTACTGGCTATTTTAATAAATGCACTGCTTCTCAATGCTTTTCAATAGCAGTCACATGACTGGAAAAAAAGGTTGTTATTCTGAAACGGTGTAAATTGAACCGTTGTAAAACGAGGGCCACCTGTATATAATGAGTGTTTACTGTCCCTTTAAGCTTGACAGTCATCCTTTGGTGAGTAAAACAAAATCAAGGCAGGAACTGGTTAGTGTTTAAACACTTTGTATGAAGTATTGATATTTTTTACGCTATGGTAAGAGCATGTTGGCGTGCAGACCTGTGTGTACAGTATGTTAAACAGTAAATCCTTATAGGTAAGCGCACATAGGTAACTAATAACCTCATGCTTCACTGCATAAATACCAGAAGCACACAGCAGCCCTCGTTCCTGACTTCCGTTCCCACAGACTCCCTTTTCCTTGGCTCGCAGCAGCATCCTGAAGGCCGCTTCCGGGGCAGGCTTCCTGCATAGAAAAGGGAAGTGAGGCTTCCTGATGTATCACTGATATAGGACGGGGCTCGTTAATTTAACCCTTTCACTATAAGAAAAGCAACATCTTGCATTAATGTGTTATATAATGAGCACACAGAACAGGTGTAGAACTTTTTTGATTCTGTTTTTTTCTGCTAAATGTCAGATCTGCATAGAATCACCATTTTAGTGGAGGTTATACAAAGTACTAGCAGGTATATGAAACGGCACTATGTACTCATGTTACACATATTTGTTTGCTTGAAAAAAGGTTTTATTAAAGCAGTTTACATTAAATTTGAAACTAACAGGAAGTGCATGTTTGTGCATAACTGAGCAGTGGGATAGGAGTTCACTATTGATGGATAACAGCAGGCCCTCAAGAATGTGAACAGGAACATATACATTTAAAAAAAAACAATTTTACATATTAAAATACCTACTTTAGCTTAAAAATGGCTTTAATGTGCCCTTAATAAACACAGGATGCATATTTCCCCTGTTTCATATGAACTTCCTTTTCAGCATATAAATTATGGGCCAGATTATGTGTGGAGCGCAAAATTGCGTTTTTCTGAGCGCAATATTTACGCTCCACTCGTACTACCAGCGCACGCAATTGTGAGATGGTATTTTAAGTGGTCCGCAATGTGTACGTGACCTCACGTTTGCATTGCTAGGAAGCTAAACGCTCAATAGAGCACGCTTCCACAGGCTCTTATTGGGAGCCTCATTTTAATGCCGTAATTTTCGGATCACTGATTGCCACCGCGAGCTTGCGGTAGCAATAACCAGCCACTTGTAATGCCCTATATTGGTTTCACTATGGCATAAGCTGCATGTTATTCTGTGAAGTGTGTGGCACAGAATTGGTTAGTGGTCTAAATCATTGTCACGTTTCACCATGATGGGCCAGTTTGTTGTTGCGCCAGGATCTAAACAGTTCATTTACTGGCTTCTTAGTGCAGAAGGTAAGTGAGATGACCTGAATATACTAACAAGGCAGTGCCCAGAGTGTAGCAGTGGCATCAGCAGGAATATTGAGACCAATAGAGTAGGATTCTGTTGCTTTCAGAGCTGCAACTTAGGCAGACAGTACAGTATAAGTGATGAGTGAGTAATGAGCAGATATGAGTCACAGGGGATATAAGGAGATGTGATAAAATAGCGTAAGGGGATCTAAGGACTTTGGCATGATAACTGTGGTATGAGAACTGATTGGTGAGACGAACAAAAACAGTGTGAGCAGCTGAATGAGATGTGAGAGCAGGTTAGATAGGCAGTATTGATAATTAAGTTTGCAAGGGGTGATAAAAAGACAGAAATTAAGTGGCTGTTTAAACCAGAGATGAGACGTTTATGGGGTAATTTTTTCAGGGGGGTTTAGAGTTGATGACACCTAAAAAAAACTGAAGTAACGAAACAGTAACGTTTGCGCCAGGGAGAGCGCTAAAGTAACTATTGGTACTGAATAAAGGGAGGACACAGGAAATGTGTGAAATAGCTAAAGATGGCATGCGCTGGCAGGGAAGAAGATTACAATAATCACACACAGGAGGAACTCCCATCTCATCAGGTGGCAAACACTTAGGGGCCTATCAAGCTCCATATGGAGCATGAAGCCCCGTGTTTCTGGCGAGCCTTCAGGCTTGCCAAAAACACCAGTTATGAAGCAGCGGTCTAAAACCGCTGCTCCATAACCTGTCCGCCTGCTCTGAGGAGATAGTCTCTGATAGTCTTGAGAAAGGCCTAATCAAGGCCGAAACGCGTTGACATACTGGTGAGCTTATTTCCAACCTTATTACACTGTGTACAAACAGTTTTGCACTATTGTTTTTTCTTGTTTTTTTACAGGTACTTTGCTTTTCATCATCACATTGTTTTTCACTATTGTTTTATGCCGATATTGTGTTTTTGGTTTTTGATTTTCTACCACTGTGTCTCACTATTTTTGGCACTTTGACTTTTGATTCGCCTATTTTTATATTTTCACATTTTTATTTTTATTCTTTTTATTTTCTAATCTGGTATTTTTCACACTTGGAGCACACATCTCCACACCACACGAAAGGAGAGGATACTACACTCTTGATTTGGAATCCTATCTAGGTTTTATTTTGGACTTTATTTGATCACTTTGGACAATTATCGGATTTTATTTGTGTATAATTTATGCTTTATATGTTATACCACTTAACACCCAGCTTTGTACACCAGCTTGCTTAAACACATCACTCACTCCACACACCTTATTGCCAGTACTCAGTGTACTAATCTTCAGCATTTTATATTTATTAGGTGGCCAGCAACAAAGTTGCAGGACAACCTATTGTTATTGTTCGGATTATTATTATTATTATTATTATTATTCTTTTTATTCCGCCAAGCTTTGTATTCAATTGCCCATAACTGCTTAACTGTTTTTGCAAAGCTCTTGAAATCAGGTATGCTGGTACAGCTTATTGCTGTGCTACATCTCATGCAAAATTGAACTCATAGGTCACATGCTCTGGCAGCCATATTGCTTTTTGCGACAAATTTCGACAAACGCTTAAAAATCTTTAGCTCTGGAACTGCTTATGTTACAACTTTGAAACTCGCTGCTACTATCACCTGAAATTGCTATTGCTCAAGAGAAGTGCCTTGGTCACATGATGTGGCAGCCATCTTGCATTTTGCGAAAATATTCAAACATCTTCTTCTCCTAAACCGCTTAGTGCAATGACACGCAATTTTGCACATATGCTCCTAGCAAGGTCCTCTACCAAGTTTGTTCAAACTGCGATTTTTCCATAATCAACATGGCTGCTTTGAGACATTAACCTTTTTATCACAATTTAATTGCGTAATTTTGCACTTTATACATTAGTTTTACAATATTTAATAATATTACAGTGTAATAGACACATGATTACACATAGTCATAACCCTTAAAGACAATATTGCAGTTAAAATTTGCATTGCGCGGTCGCCTTCGTGAAATAAAACATTTGCAAATTTTCATGAAACTTCTGCAAATTGTAGAGTTCTATAGTGAGCATTAGTATGTGCAATTTGAAAGCCATACATTGCATAGCTTGGCGGCCATTTTGTTTCGTATGCGCCATTTTTAAAAACTATAAAAATCTTCTTCTCCGAAACCGCTTATGGGACAGACTTGAAATTTTGTTTATAGAGTTATCTTATGACTAACATTCAGATTTGTTCAAGAGAAGTTGATACGTCATGTGGTTTGGCAGCCATTTTGAATTGTTCAAAATTGCTTAACGATATATTTAAATTAATAATAAAACAAAAACCGTTTTACAAAAATGCTTTATTTTTGCCATGTTTATTGACATCTATAGTGAGCACTATTGTGCATAATATAGAGGCTGTATATCTTACGATCGGGCAGCCATCTTGGTTTACGCAAAAATTTCGAAAGTCTATTTTCTCTGCAACCGCTTATGTAAGAACTGTGAAATTTTCTGTACAGTCTTATATTGTGACCTAGAGTCACAGTTGTTCATGTTGAAGGAATTAGTCACAAGCTGTGGCAGCCATATTGGTTTACGCAAAAATTTTGAAACTGTTTTCTTTCCAACCGCTTATGTTAAAACTGTGAAATTTGCTGTATAACCAAACCATATATATTGTCACCTAGAGTTACATTTGTTCATGTTGAAAGTATAGGTCATATGGTGTGGCAGCCATTTTAAAAAAACACAAACATTTCGAAAATGTTTGTTTTTTTCGAAATGCTTATGTTAGAACTGTAAACAGTTGTTATATAACTTTATTTTGTGACATAACTACTTATATGGCATTGCAAAAATAAAGCGCTGGCCACCTCTATTGCTGCTTGCAGCTATATTTATTATTGTATATATATTTATTTATGCATTTTATCATGGATCAGCGAGGTCTGTCGGACATGATCCTCTGATCGGATCATGTCGGACAGACACATAATAAATAGGCCCCTTAGTAGATGTTCAGCCAAGTCTCATTTCAACAGGAACAGTCCAGTTCCAACTCTGTGATGATACCAAGATGTAACACTGAAGACTGCATCTATCTCTCGCTACAAGGTGTCAGAGAGACAGTTGCTGATCACGTGCAGCTCTTTGTCCCACCTTGCACAAAATCACAGAACAAACGTTTTATTGCAAGACTATGAACAAAATGTTAACAAGTAATGATGTCCAGGGCCGCCATCAGGGGGTGACAGGGGTGAATCCTGTCAGGAGCCCAATGGGCCAGGGGGGCCCCATGAGGCAAGAACAACTTATTTTAAAAAATATATATATTTTTTTTTACATTTTGGCAGCCACCAGAGGGTACTACAGCAGAGTGCTATTGAGTGTGGGAAATGTTATAAAGTAAAGCATTAGCGTTTGAGAGGATTTCTGAGTGTGCACTAAACCACTATGCACAGTGTGAGACAGACTTGGCACTTAAGTTTGTACAGTGTGTGCCTGAGTCAGATGGAAGATCACTTTCATTTGCAGAGGAGGTAGAACTTACTTAGTAAATTTTTTTATTTATTTGTGCAATTTTGGATTAAAACTTTTGGATTTAAAAAAAATATGCAGCATTGTATTTATGATTATTTGACAATGCTGTAGAAATTCTATATTTAAGCCATGTAGAAATGTTTCCTCCTCATTACACAAATGGTAGGTGCCCTTTTCGCAGATTCCAGTTTACTGCCCCTTTATGCAAGGACTTTCCAGATGCAAGGAGGCATTTTATCAAAAATGTTTACATCTGCATACAATGTTATACTCTCAGACTAAGATTGCTCAGTGTTTGAAATGACAGGTTAACTTAACACTGTTCAGTTTACACTCCAGCTAACTTAATTTTGAAATACATACAAACAAGCCTTAATCCTATATTTAACCAGATCTAATGGTATGAGACTGAGTACCACAGCTTATGGTTCCACCAAGACCATATAGAGTACAGCATTTTTAAAATCCATAAGTACAGATGACAGATGGGAACATTTGTACACCATATTTGAAGTGGTGCTCTTGGTTGGGGAAAATGGGGGGAAAAAACAAACATATGTCAACCTTTCAAAAGTACTTCATCTAGCCATCTACCCAGATCATTAATGTACAAATTTGAATTCACAGAATTATTTTTGTTTGCACATTTACAAATATGATTCTTACAAAAGTGATTTCTTAATTTCTGCAATTTATTTTTATCATGCATGTCACACACTGTTGATTCAGGGGATGCAATGTGCAGAAATGTTACCTCCTGTGAGTGTTTCCGTGGGTGTCTGTGTTTATGTCTTTGTGCTTTTGTTTGTGTCTCTATGAGTGTGTATGTATTTTTTTTCTGTGGGTCTCTCTGTGAGGGTGGGTGTGTATGTCTTTGTGCATTTTCTGTGGATGTCTGTGAGGGTGTGTGCGTATGTCTTTGTGCTTTATCTATGGGTGTCTCTGTGAGAGTGTGTGTATGTATGTCTTTGTGTATTTTCTATGGATGCCTCTGTGAGGGCGGGTGTGTATGTATGTCTGTGTTTTCTGTGGATGTCTCTGTGAGGGTGTGTGCATATGCCTGTGTAATTTCTGTGGGTGTCTCTGTGAGGGTGTGTGTATGTCTGTGCATTTTCTGTGGGTGTCTCAGTGAGAGTGTGTGTATGTCTTTCTGTGTTTTATGTGGTTGTCTCTCTGTGTATGTCTTAGAGTGTTTTCTGTGGGTGTCTGTGTGTATGTCTTTGTGTGTTCTATGAGGCTGTCTCTGTCAGTGTTTCCTTGGGTGTATGTGCAAGTTTGAGTTTGGGTGTGTGTCCATTGTCTGTTACTTTTTAGGACATTTTGACCTTACTACTGATTATTCACATCTTTCTACAGAATTTGAGGCTAATGAGACCTTTCCGGAAGTCACCAATCCACCATTTAACCTTTCAATTATTGTTTAGGCAGTTCAGGGCCCTTCCTTTCAGCCACTGCATGCTGTTGTCATCGTTTAGTTGGCATCTTCCTTGACAAAAAGATAATCAGAACTCCATATTTTGTTTTGTAAATTTTATTTTTTTGACAAAACTGTAGTCTACCTCATTACTTGTCAGGTCAATGTAAACAAGTGCTGAGTGTCTGTTTCTGAGTGTGTTTGTGTGTTTCTTTGCGTGTCTGCTAGAGTGTCTATAAGCAAATCCTTATGTGTGAGTGTGTGTTTCAATGTATGAGTGTGTCTGTGTGTTTCTGTGTTTGTATGTTACTACCTTTACAACATTTCCAAGTTTGACTACACTTAAGAATGCATATACGTTTTAGTCATTTGTTTAAAAATTGCACGTGTCAAAGGGGGGGACCCTGATCAATGGTTAAGTCAGGGGCCCCAAAATTTCTAGTGGCGGCCCTGGTGATGTCGCTACTTTCCTGCCAGTTGTTTAAAATATTATGGGCTAGATTACAAGTGGAGCGCGAAAATATTAGCACTATTGGGGGTGGAGCTAACCATCAAGCTAGCAAGATGTGTTCTGAGAGAGCTCTCCACATCACTCCCTAAAAACCCCTAATTCTACCTAGTATTAGTATTAGAGTCAGATTAATTCCTAAACTATAACACTATACTAAGAACTAAAGTGTGTTCCTAGGGAAAAGAGGGTTTTTACCCTGAAACCGAGACAGTCAGCTCTCACAGATTCAGCCCTTCTGTACAGGGGGACTGGCATTGCCGGAACTTGGAAGCACAATCCTAACCCTCCTGATTTGAAGCCAGAGATCCCGCTGCACCCTTAACACTGCTCTCTGGAGGGTCGGGGCTCCACTCCGGAGCAGCAGATTAACACCAGATACCAACGAGGAAGCATTGGAGATCCTCCGGTTCCGGGAGGCCCCGACTTACACGTGGCCCCCATCCTTACCTGATCTCTTACCCGGCAGACTACACTGTTAAGGACCCATCCTGCTCACTGTCCGACATCGGCCGGGGACTTCAGTGATCTTCAGAAGAGGCCTCCGGGATCAGGTGCGCCACTACATTCTTGGCGCGAACATCCGCCATCTTGCGCACTGGCCTCCCGACATCACAAAGACCCCCAGACAACCAGGCCCAGGATTAATCCTCTACCGGAGACTTTAGACAGCGGGGATCTTCCCCGCAACAGCCACAGTCCTCTAGCCCTCTATCTACTCCTACACCTGACCTAGGGCTCTCCCCCACAACAGCCCTTACCTAAGCTGCTCCAGCTGTTCAAAGTTTGGCCCTACAGGAGCCAACTGCCATCAGTTCTCCCACAGTAGCATAAGAGGAACTGAGCTATAGCAGCAGTGGAAGGGACAGGAAGACACGGACAGGGAGAGGTGAGTCGAAACAATCAAAGTTCATAAGAGGCACAAAAAAATAGATAGCTGGGAGAAACTTACAGTGAACATAGACTAAACAGAAAGAGCACACGAAAGAGGCCATACTGATAAGGCCCTCAGAAACCCACACTATATTAACCCCATCCAACACTGATATCCTTTAATGCATGGGACTCTTAAATATCCCTGAATACTCCTGCACAAGCATTTACAAACCCTGATATAGGAAAAGCCTAGGCTGTATATAGAGCCACCTGGGAAAAGCCCCAGGCCTCTCTAATTTTATAGCTGAACACAGCAAACCTTCCAGCAGGACATAACAGTTTTAATCAACAGTGGATCACTAATACTAAATGCTACACGTGTCTCCCTGACATTGGTTGTCAAGAGTTAGAGAAATTACCACTGGTCTCTAGAGCAAGCTCTCTATAAGGTACCATTCAAAGCATTTCTAGATAATTTTAATTGCTAGCAGATATATTATTGAATATGGCTACATAATCGAAGATTGACATTGAGGGGACTATGTTTTAAATTTCTCTGCACTTTTGTGTCCAAGAGCGGTCCTTCACAAATACTCCACCATCATCTGCTATACCACGCACGCCTGTCTTGGCCAGTGTAATTTATGTATTATGTTTAAGCTATCAAGCGAAAGCCTAAGTTAATGCAGCCGTCCAAAAAGACAGTAGCAGACCACTTCAAAGATCAGCCCTCCGGGAAGAGCCATCTACCCAGAGACTCCTCCTCCTATACAGTTACTCAGAAAATAGCATGGATTCCCAATCTCCTACAACATATCTACTAGCATTGTAGATGTCCTGTGAAGACGTATGAACATACTTCAAGATACTCTGACTAAAGAAATTAAAGGTTCCACGGCTGAACTTCGCAGGGACATACCAGCATTAGGGGAACGTACTGAAACCCTAGAACGTAAACATGAGGACTTAGCTGTCGATCATGCTCATTTACTTTCCTACTCCCAGAATCTGTCAGTCCAAATCTCAGACCTGGAACTAAAGCTGGCTGACATGGAAGACAGATCCCGACGGAATAACAACCTGAGGTCCCGAGGGATCTCGGAGGAGGTTGGGTCTCAGGAACTGAAATCTTTTGTCTTAGAATTATGCAACAGTCTATTACCTTCATTGGACCCCCCGGGCCTCATACTACACAGAGTCCACCGAGTTGCGCGCCCCAGATCTGTTTCCCAGGACAAACCGAGGGATGTTCTCGCCAGAGTCCATTTTTTCACCCATAATGAACGGATACTGAGAGAACTTGCTAATAAACCACAACTCCCAACTAAATTCCATCAGGTTGCAGTCTTTCCAGACATTTCCAGTTACACCCTACAGAAAAGACGGACATTCAGAACCATCACCCAATCCTTGAGAGCAGAGAACATCCGATACCGCTGGGGATATCCAACCAAACTGATAGTTACAAGAAACGGAGAGACCCATACCATTATAGCCCCACAAGAGGGGTTCAATTTGCTCAGGGAATGGGGGATTACAACCTCTGGAGCCCATCCAGCAGCTGATCCTCCAGCCTCTAAACTCCGCTCTGCAGCTCCGGAATGGACTCCACTACCACAAAGGCACACCACTTGAGCTTGAACACTTACCTACCATCTGGTTTAGTATTATACAATGTTTCAGGCTTATCAGTCATATATTTTTGTATAAGTTACACTTTGTTAAATGTGAGGTAGGGGGTGCCCCCGGTCCCTGACTCAAGGTGAAATGTTCAATGGGGTCGACTGACCCTTACTCGCCAGCTATATTCCCTTTTGTGGTCGGGGCCCGGGAACATCCAGGATCCCGCCCTCAATAATTCACAGTTAAATATGACAGGCCGGAGTTACACAAGTTGAATGTCTGAAAATGTTATTTTGTTTACATAATATACCCCCCCTCCCATAACCCCTTCTCCCCTTACCTTTCCCCTTCCCCTCCCCTATTCCCCTATCCCCCCCTTTCCCTCTCCCCTCCCTTCCTCCTCCCCCCTTATATTTATTTATAAGTTGTACTTTGTTAAATGTGGGGTGGGGGGTGCCCCCAGTCCCTGACTCAAGGTGAAATGTTCAATGGGGTCGATTGGCCCTTACGCTACAGCTATACTCCCTTCTGTGGCCGGGGACATCCAGGATCCTGCCCTCAATAATTCACAGTTGAATATGACAGGCCAGAGTTACACAAGATTAATGTTTGAAAATGTTATTTTGTTTACATAATATACCCCCCCTCCCATAACCCCTTCCCCCTTATATTTAAACATTCAACCACTAGGATAAGAGTGCGGACTCTTTTCCACGTATGAGATGCATAAGTGTCACTACACAGTTCACATTCCCCCTTTAAATGTCAATCCTCCTATACAGGTTACTTATTTGTAACACCCCCCCCCCTTACTTACACAAATGTTATTTGTGTTATCCCCTTCAACGGGGACCGGAGAGGTCAGTCTAATTTCTAGATAAACCTCTCCCACTGGTGGTATCCCAGACCACCATAATCGCTAATTACTGTAGATACCTTATTCAGTTGTAAACAGTTGTCCTTTGCTGCCATCTTGCGCACTGGCCTCCCGACATCACAAAGACCCCCAGACAACCAGGCCCAGGATTAATCCTCTACCGGTGACTTTAGACAGCGGGGATCTTTCCCGCAACAGCCACAGTCCTCTGGCCCTCTATCTACTCCTACACCTGACCTAGGGCTCTCCCCCACAACAGCCCTTACCTAAGCTGCTCCAGCTGTTCAAATTTTAGCCCTACAGGAGCCAACTGCCATCAGTTCTCCCACAGTAGCATAAGAGGAACTGTGCTATAGCGGCAGTGGAAGGGACAGGAAGACACGGACAGGGAGAGGTGAGTCGAAACAATCAAAGTTCCTAAGAGGCACAAAAAAATAGATAGCTGGGAGAAACTTACAGTGAACATAGACTAAACAGAGGAGTTGCAATAGCTATCCATAAATCTATACATTTTGAACTCATGCACGAGGAGACAGACAACCAGGGCAGATACCTGATTAGTTCTCTGTAAACTTAATGGTCTCTTATTTACCCTAGTCAACAGATATGTCCCCAACCAATCCCAACCCAACTTCGTGAGGGCAGTGCTATCTAAGGTGGAACCGCTTAAAGTAGGGACAATTGTCATGGGAGGAGACTGTAACATGGTGCGAGACCCGGTGATAGATAAAAAAGTACAAAGAGGGGAAAAAATTGATACCTATACGGTACACACTGCTGCCAAATTCCGTCAACATATAATCCAATATAACCTATATGACATTTGGCGAGCACATCACCATAATGACAAGGACTACACCTACTTCTCCAAACCTCACAATTCTTATTCGAGACTCGATCATTTTTTCACTGACTCTTGGTCACTCAATAAAGTAGTGTCTTCACGTGAATCACATATTCGGATCTGTTCATGGTCAGATCACGATATCCTCACATTTACCCTTTCTATTGACTTGACCAAAACTCCCAGACCTAGTTGGAAACTTCAGAGACAGTTACTACACAGTCAGGACTTTAGAGTCTCTCTCCAAAGCTCCATAGTCGAATTTATAAGGATAAACGAAACCCCCCAGATGTCATACCAGACGATCTGGGCTGCACTTAAAGCCTATGTTAGAGGCATGTGCATTAGAAAACAGGCAGCAACTAAAGTTCAGGCGAAGGCCCCACTGGGTCTTTTAATCTCCACTCTGCGGACTACAGAGTTATTAAATAAGGCCTCCCCATCCTCACCACTAGCAGACGAAATCAAAAGACTTAGAACTCAACTAGCAGCTAGAGAGCTAGAGAGGGTACAGGAATATTATATCCGCTTCAAGCAACTAATGTACTGCCAAGGGAACAAAGCCTCAACCCTATTGGCACGTAAGTTGCGGGGTAGAACAGCAGCAGCCAGGATATTGACACTTAAACATGGTATCACAACAGTTAACTCACCTAAAGAAATAGGAGAAACATTTGTGGACTATTACTCTGAACTCTATAATCTCCAGCCCTCTATGGCCGGAAATTAGTCCTCTTTTCAAGCTATATCTAATTTCCTACATAAATTAAACCTGCCAACTTTCTCTACAGCAGACAAAGAAACACCTAATACCCTGTTCACTTTAACCAAGCTTAATCTAGCTATTAAACACACCCAGAATAACAAAGCCCCAGGCCCGGATGGATACCCGGCAGCCTTCTATAAACTTTTTAAGACAGAGCTTAACAACATCCTTCTGAAGGTTTGTACAGAGGCACGAGACACAGGGACTTTGAGAAAGGAGTTCCTACAGGAAGTAATCCTGCCTATACCTAAACCAAATAAAGATCCCTCCCAATGTAGTAGTTATAGACCAATCTCATTAATCAAAGCAGATGCAAAACTCTAGCCAAACTTTGGGCAAACCGACTTAACCGATTGCTCCCAAAACTCATCCACCCAGATCAAGTTGGGTTTACATTCGGTAGAGAAGGACCAGATAACACCCAAAGAGCACTCAGCATTTTTACAGAGGCTTCCAGATTGAGATGTCCCATGCTGGCCCTGTCGCTAGATGCAGAAAAGGCATTTGACAGGGTCAGATGGGACTACTTATGGCTTGTTCTTTCTCAATTTGGCCTCCCGTATGAAGTAGTCATAGCGATCCGGGCACTATACTCTGACCCCTCAGCGGTGGTCAAGGGACTGGGATTTGCATCTTTCGGAAAACCAGATTACTAATGGTACTAGACAGGGGTGCCCTCTGTCGCCCTTGATCTTTGTTCTTGCTATCGAACCCCTAGCGCAAGCCATGCGTAACTCTCAAGCAGTGTGAGGAGTTCAGATCGGTGAAGGGGACACGAAGCTAGCCCTATTTGCCGACGATGTTACTCTGTTTCTAACAAACCCACTAGGCTCCCTACCTGTACTTTTCGACCTCATAACCGAATTTGGTGCACATAGTTATTACAAGATTAATGTTCTCAAAACTGAAGCAATGCCCATCTGTATTCCCACATTTGAACTAGACGTTCTTCGAACGTCATATTCCTTTCAGTGGTCACAAGACACTATCCGACACCTGGGGGTCCAGTTGGGACCTGACCCTAAACTAGTAATCAATATAAACTATAATACAGTCATACGGGAGGTAGCCGAACTCACCACCTCCTGGAACTTAAGGGACATCTCGTGGCTCGGCTACATAGCGTTGTTAAAAATGACGATCCTACCTAAGATCCTCTACTATTTCCGATGTCTGCCACTTAATGTCTCTAGAGGTTTTATTTGTAAGCTCCAATCTCTTTTTCAGAGCTACGTATGGCGCTCATCCAAACCCCGCATAGCGGCAAAAACACTCCAGAAGCGTTATGAACAGGGCGGTGTAGTCATGCTTAGTATCCAAGGATAATATGAGGCTGCGCAATTGACTCATATTTCTGCGTGGGCGGATAAAGGTGAGCCACAAGGATAGAAGTCCATAGAGGCGTCCAACCTTCCTTTAGGGCTTGGACTGCCGAATCTTCCCTGGATCCCTGGCTATCGATTGGATGCCTTCGGGATCAAGAATGTCATCATTAGAGATAACATGAAAATTTGGCACAGCCTCAGACATCTCTCTGATATTGCCCCCCACCCCTCAACTTTGCATTCTATCCCGGCCCTACTTGCAGCTCTGCCGGACATGCATATTCTGCAATGGGAAAAATGTGACCTACATCAAGTCTCACACTTCTATTTGTCAGACACACTCACGGTACCGAGTAGTCTGGGCTCTATAATACAGAATCCACCGGCGTGGGCCATGTTCGAATATTCTAGACTATACACCTTTCTACTGTCTTGGGGATTTCCTTAGGCTTCATACAGACCCTTAACCACTTGGGAAAAATTGTGGAAGCTGAAAATGAAAACCCCCAAAGTACTATCCCACCACTACACACTGATTCAGACATCTACCAACCCTGATAGAATTTGGCAGCTTAAGGCTTGGGAATTTGACTTGACTAGGTCTATCACTGACAAAGACTTACAACATGCCATAACCTTAACTTAAAAATACTGTACACTGTGCAAATACAATTGAATCTTATATGAAGCTGCTCCTTCAATAGTACTACACTCCTTCTAGACTGTCACAGATGTTCCCGTCATCATCCCCCCCTATGTTGGAGAAATTGTGGACACAAAGGCTCAGATATCCACATCTGGTGGAACTGCCCTATGCTACAACCCCAATGGGACAAAGTGTCCAACCTATGTTCAGAACTCGGGTTGTCAGTATCACTTACCCCAGAGATGGCCCTTCTCCATCTATTCCCAACTAACATGCCGGCCTCCCTGTCCAGGCTGGTCATCTTTGTCCTCGCAGCCATGAAACTTGCGATAGTTAGAACATGGAAACAACCACAGTCCCCAGATATTACAACCGTAACTCCTATAATTCAATTTTACGCTAACATGGAAAAAAGCTTCTATTCCAGCCTGGACAGGGAGGATCTGTACTGGAAGATATGGGAACCCTGGTTCCTATATCAGGACAACCAAAGACTATCACATATACATTGCAGTGCCCCCAGCCTTACCCTGTAAATTAGTACCCAAACCCCCATTAAACTGAATCCCCCCCTCCCTTCCCCTCTTCTCCAAAATTCAACCCCTTCCCCCCCCCTCCTGAGGTTGCTTGCCCCGCCTGGAGACGGCTTCTGAACTTGAGCTTCTACCAAGAGAGGTTTACCCTTTCATTGTTAATAACTACCTGCTGACTTCTCATGTCTACCATAATACTCTTGTTGATATAAATATGTCTAGTTTATATAAATGGAACTTACTTGTAAACTTAGCCCACCATGATAAGCTATTCAAACATGGAAAATGTTATGTGACCATACTGGAAGACTAACTGAATACATGTCACTGACCATTCAATTTCCTGAAATTTTTATTGAAACTGTTATTGGACCATTGTTAGGTCTTTGATATTGTATGTTAACCTTGAAACTGTTGTTATCTTATCATGATTTCTTTCTCAATAAAATACCATTGAAATAAAAAAAAAAATATTAGCACTATTGAGTGCTAACATCGCTCTAGTTAAATCAATAGTGCTCCTATTCTTGCATTTGTATTACAAGTTGAAAGAAAATTGTTAGAGAGCAAGCAAAAGATTTAGGTGCACTAACAACTGGAGTTCGGACAGCACAGCCTCACTAATTATCTTTCCTCATAGACAAACATATACAAACGTTCTCGCAATTTGTGGTCATAAATTCCAGCATCTGTGTAATAGATGCATAGTCACTGTGTTCCTAGAATTCAAATGGTAGCATCGGAGAATGTACCCTCGGTGGAAAGTGACAATTAATAGTTACCCTTGACTATTACAAATAAACTATACAGAAATATAGATCAAGACCAAGTATACTTTAACCTATGCCAGCCCTCCCTGTTATTATGTGATCTGGAGCAAGACTACAAACTTTTGAGTACTTATTGCAATCATCACTCATGTGTGGTAAGAGATTAGTGCCACAAAAAAAGGTACTTCTGATCAGGCACCAAAAGATAGCTGGCAATAGACGAGGAGGAATAGATGCAAAGGATTCGGGCCAAAGAAAATTACAGTCCCAAAACTATAAGAAGATGTGGTATCACCGCACCTGTCAGTTCCAAGGAAGTCCAGCCAGGCTTGCCGAAGAGCTTATTGTTGGAAAATCAGGTAAGTAAGCATCAGCCACTAGGATCCAGGTGTTAGCAAGCATAGAAATCCCAGAGCCCGCCATCTCCTTTTCCATATCTCAAACCTTGTTTGGTGAAGGAATATCTGAGGTAACATAGGGTCTTTAGCTAGGTTCGTTGAGATGCCCAAGTTGCAAATCGCAATGTCTCTGGCTTCAGGCTCATCACCACTTTCATCCTAGCATTCCTCTCTGCTTTGCAGTTCCTTCATTGTCATGGGGTTTTGCAGATGCCAGCAAGACTTTTGTTAGGACTTGACACAGCTTCCGCTCGGATTCAGAAAAGTGCTACTGGAGTAGACTATGCATCTCAGTGTCTCTCAATAATTAATAGGGGGCATGTTTGAAGGTCAGGCCAGGGCCTGCAGTATACATCCTCAAGTAAACAGAAATAGTATGTCTCAGAATTAATCGTTGCGCTTCACTACTAAGCAGGATAATCTTAAAAGTCTCAAAATACTCATCATACCAGTATTCTGGGGGGCAGCGTAAGCCACTTGGTACTCAAAACTTATAGATTGAACCTCCAAAGTCTGCGTACTGACAAGGCCATGCTGCAGTCAATAGATATCCACTCCTGTGTTAAGTTATATATATTTTCCAGATATATGAGATATATTTTGCTAACAATATATATTCTGAACACTAAAAAAGATAAAATAGTGCCAGGAGCTTCACAGAGACACGTCCTGCTGCTTCGGAAGCTGACTTTGCCCCCACAAAATGTTATTCATTTATTTTTATACATATATATATATGTTATTCAGGGAACATGACAGATTGGGGATTTGGAGGTTATGCCATGCAGGGAACATGACAGATTGGGGATTTGGAGGTTATGCCGTGCAGGGAACATGACAGATTGGGGATTTGGAGGTTATGCCATGCAGGGAATATGATAGAATGGGGTTTGGAGGTTATGCCGTGCAGGGGACATGACAGATTGGGGATTTGGAGGTTATGCCATACAGGGGATGAAACAGAATCATGGTAGGTTATGCAGTGGAAAGCTGTTAATGCAGTGTAGCTGATATGATGATCTGTAGTTTGATTAATGAGATGCTGATTTGATAAGTGTGATGGTAAGTTAAGGGCTGTAAGGGATTTCATGATTTCACGTTATGTCAATATGTTATGATGTATTTTAAAGATTATGGGGCCGATTTATCAAAGCTTCAACTGATAATATGATGGAATCCGCTGGAATCTTGCGTCATATTCGACGCAAATTGAATTCGGCGTAATTAACAAAGCATCAACATTGTCAAATGTTGAAATGTGTGACTTAATGTACGCTCCTGCGATCTCACTCCGACACAGATCGGTGCTTGCGTCATTCCAGATGTTTCAAATTCACAATCGACTCTATTTGACCGCTTCCCAATTTATTAAACATTCAACAGGTACGCTCGCGTCTTTTCCAATGCTGCGTACTTAGCATTCAAACCGCCACCCTTGAGGCCGCAAATGCCATAGAAATCAATGGGAGTCTGAAAACCCAGAAAGGTTATGTTAGATTCTGCAAGAGAGTGAAGCTTATTACATATTTATGTAAATTAGAAAATTGATTACAATTGTATACTATTTCTAAATCACACTGACAACAAAGACACATTTTCATTATCTAAATAATATGTTAAATAATAATATTATAATCACATGTAATTTCAAGGAACAGGTTCATTTCAAAAGTAGTTTTAATGACAGGTAAATATAGGGATAAAAATGAAATAAATACATTACATACTATAGCGAACTTCCTTTTTTTGATCAATCTTATTTCACTATGTTTAACGCATGTAATACAAGTTCCACTGCATTTCGCACCAAATTTGACGCAATACTTCACACCAAATTGGACGCAATACTCGAACTCCTAAACAACCCACAAACTAGTGAAATTTTCCACCACTTTTGATTGGGAAATGCATAATCACATGATTTATGACATCAGCCAATCTGATTTAAATATACATTTTATACTATCACTAACAAATCAAATTGCTCGATACTTGTATCATTGATCACTCATCAAAACTTGTAAGTGCCATTTGTTACATTGTGTATTATACTTTGAAAGTATGTATATGTGAAATTAGTATTAAAGTTAAACATTGATGATGACATTAGGACACACAGTGTATTATTTTTGACAAGGATTTTAAAAATCGATTGATGTTTGATTAAAAAAAATCTTAAGATGATAGCTCAAAGGGATAGTCCACCTACCATTAAACTGTCATGAATCATATAGAGCAGACATTAAAATTACATCTTTACTGTCATGATATTTTCAGTGTTTTTCTTCCTTCTCTTGAATTTCATTTTCATTAAGAAATGTCATCTTATATGCCAGCCCATTTTATAACACCTGTGTAGGGGTAGTGTTTACACAGGTGCTGAGAGAAAACTGGTCCAGCTCTTAGAATATCCATTGATTGCATAAAAAATACATATGATACCCTGATTACATGTTATATTCGCATATCATTCTTGCTCAGAATAATAATATATTTACACTATATACATATAATGGTATAAATAAACAAAGAGATATGAAAGACAACATTGTTTAGAACAAAATAAAATTTAGGGACATGTAAATATGTAAAGATTTCTGACATAACACATATATATATACTGTATATATACAAGTATGTGCAAAGATGTATGTACAAATTCTAGCATTAATAATCATTTAAAAAAAAAAAAGAAAAAAATACTCTAGGTTGGACTATATTTTTGTGAGTCAAACATTGATACCAAATGTTATATCATCTTCTATACAGCCATGTGTGTGGTCAGACCACTCACTCATACAAGTAGAACAGATGGGTATTATCAACATTCATAGGCAGCGCTTGTGGACCTTTGACCCAACAGTTCTCAGACCCCCTCAGAATCACCAGACTTTTTCCAAGACGATCAGAGAATACTGGTCCTTGAATATTGGAACAACCATTAACGCCCTTAACACTTGGGCAGCACATAAACCGTACCTTAGGGGCTTGTTAAGAAAAGAAAAATCGAGATTTATTAAGCAACAAACAGAGAAAATAAATGCACTGCAGATGGAGATTAGGGATTTAAAGAGGAGTCATCAACAAACATTATCTATACCTACCTTTAAATTACTTCAATTAAAAAGAAAGACACTGGCAAATATTCTAGATTCTAATTCGATCAGAGCTATACAGAAATTGAAGGCCGATTATTTCGTATACTCAAACAAATCAGACAGATACTTAGCTCATAAAATACAGGAGAAGGTTAAGAAATTCTCTATCCCTTTCATATTGAAAGCGGATGGCACACGCACATCTGACCTCCAAGAGATAGTGGATATTTTTGCAGATTCCTACAACACCCTTTATTATGGCAAAAAAGTGGGACACACCCCTCATACACAAGATCTCCTTCAGAAATTATTGGCAAATGCTACTCTCAATAAAATAAGCGAACAGGATAGTGACGAACTGAATGTGGACATCATAAGGGGGGAGATTCTTCTGGCACTCAAAGACCTGAAAGCAAGCAAAGCCCCAGGACCTGACGGCTTCCTGGGCGAGTATTACAAAATATATAAAGCAGAATTAGTACCCCATTTGCAGAGCTTTTGCAACAACATTATGCAGGGCAGGGCTATCCCATCGGAAATGCTGAGCACCAAAATTGTAGTGATCCCTAAGGCTGCTAAGAACCCCGAGAGATGCCAGAGCTACAGGCCTATCTCTCTGATAAACCAGGATGTTAAAATCCTCACTAAAATTCTGGCCAATAGGCTTAAGAAGATCGCCCCAAAACTGGTCCACCCAGATCAGGTGGGCTTTATTTCAGATAGGGAAGCGCCAGATAACGTGAGGAGGACGGTGTCCCTGATTGATTATTTAAAGGGAAAAGGAACGCCTTCTCTGCTCCTTTCTTTGGATGTGGAGAAGGCGTTTGATAGAATAGACTGGAAGTATATGACGTTAGTTCTGACGGGGATGGGTTTTGGGGGGTCATTTATGATGGCAATAAGAGGGCTATATTCTACACCGACAGTGGTCATTAGGGCAGCAGGATTTCAATCCAAGACTATAGATGTGTTAAATGGTACCCGCCAGGGATGCCCCCTATCGCCAATTCTCTTTGCCTTGTGTATGGAGCCACTGGCGGCGAGTATAAGAAATAACCCGGATATTTCGGGCGTGGTTGTTAAGGAATCGGAATATAAATTGTCACTTTTTGCGGATGATGTTCTGCTGACCCTGACTAGACCTCTGATATCTTTGCCCAACCTATATCAGACCCTTCGGGACTTCTCTCTTGTTTCAGGCTACAAGATTAACTTAGGTAAGTGTGAAGCACTGCCCCTGAATCTACCACCACAGACTAAAAAATTGATTGAGGCCAACTTATACCTATTTAGGTATCAAACTATCAGATTCATACCACAGTCTTTACGGTCTGAACTATGTCCCACTTTACAATACCATCAATAGAGAATTGAAGAAGTGGAAAACTTATAAATTCTCTTGGTATGGTAGGCTGTCGGAGATTAAAATGAATATTCTCCCAAGACATTTATATCTTTTTAGGGCACTCCCAATAGTGGTGCCGAGATCTGAACTACAGAAACTACAAGCTTCCTTGAATAGTTACTTAAGGGGGGAGAGAAGGAGGAGGATAGCCTCAGACATACTAACCAGACACAGACAACTAGGAGGAGTAGGCCTACCAAATCTGATCGACTACTATAATTAGGCTAGGCTAGCCCAGGACTCTTTACTGGGCAAGAATGATTACAACATTTTGTGGACCAGACTTGAGGCAGATCTGGGGGGTTATAAATCTCCGGCAGATATATTATGGGATTGGGACCACACAATTGACAGTCACTCTTACAGGACTCAGGCCACAGCCGACACAGTTAGGGGCTGGAAATTACTTACCGGACCTCTAAACTCCAGGGCCAGACCAATTAGGCTTCTGCTACACCCAGAACTGCGCACACAGGTTGGGAAGGGGCATAACAAGGGTCTTTATAGAGTAGCTGACTTTCTGGAGGGTAACCACATACAGACTCACTCCCAAATCCAAGACACTATCCAACAAATGAAACTACACTGGTTCCTCTACTTACAGGTCTCCTCTGCCATACAGAAATATTGTTCCCCTTGGGTTTCACAGACACCCACTACACTAGAGCGCATTTGAACTTCCCCAGTTAGACTGAAGAAGCTGATTTCGACAATATACTTGGCTCTACAGGGAGCTAAAACCCCAAACCAGTCAACCATAGTATCTAAATGGGAGCAGGATTCCGGACTTGACCTCCCGAGAAATAAATGTGATCTGATTCTATTTAGCTCAAGTAAGGGACTGATCAGTGCTGACCTCAGAGAGAATTGCATTAAGACGGTTTTCAGGTGGTACCAAGAGAGGACATGCCACTTTACCCCAAACGGTTCCAATCAATGCTATAGGGGGTGTCGGGGCTAGTAGGACATACATACACATGTGGTGGGAGTGCCCAGTGATCAGATCTACTTGGGATCAGCTTCAGGGGCTTTTGAGCAAGGTTTTGGGGGAGCCAGTTGCCCTGACGGTAACTCAAGCGCTTCTAAATCACAGAATAAAACCATATAATAAAGTAATTAACACGTTCATAAGGACCCTGTGTACCGCAAGACATCGGAAGACGGGGGCACCAGCCTGGGCGGAGGTGCTAGATAAGATCGAACACATATACACTATGTCAGAGATAGCGGCCAACATTCAGGGGACTAGGGAGCATTTTACTACAATATGGTTCTATTGGATAATGCACAAAACGATAGGATTTTGTAGTGTGTTGACAGTCAGGTTTTACGGTAGGAACTGGTTTATGACAAACAGAGAAATACCCATTTCAGATAGTCTGGACTCACTCGTTAACGCTCATTAGCCTCTAGGGGAGAGAGGAGACTAGACAGAAATAGAATAGGGGGTAGGGCCCGTCAATAAGTGCCACAGAATTGTTTTGTTTGTTTTGGAACATTGGTTTTGTTCTATAAGATGTCTTATAAAAATAAAAATAAAATAAAAAAATAATGTGTTGATCAACATGTTAAGGATTGTAGGATTTCAATGTAGCGTCTTACAAGAATGGATAACGGATGATGTTAAGAGCTTCATATTTGCATAATTGTTTTTTTTTTATTATTATTACCCGTTCTTATCTCATGAAGAAGTATTTGTGGCAAAAGTTGCTATGTTGTGTCCTGAATTCTTTGATTCTAATAAAGAAATATTTAAATTAAAAAAAGAAAAAAACATGAGATAGTCATATCATGATTTCTAGAAATACAAATACACATTAATTTATGTGAAAATATCATATATCAGATTTTTTGTATAACAAATAAATAAAACAATGAGATATTATTGTTTGTTCAGGTATAAATCTAACTATTTCTTGGACACAGATGAAAAATAAAATATTAGCTTTAGAGAAATGTGCTTGTTCATGGACAGTAATGAAATGGTATAAATAAAGTTAGAAAAAAAAGAATATCCGCGACATTGATGACTCTTATTTATCAACAGTCCGATGCTCATTGCTCCATACTTGACACGCATGTTTTTGACAGACTTTTTAATAAATAAGGGCATCGTATGTGGATTTGCGGCAGCGATGTCTGACGAGCGTATTGACTCCAGCGAATGCACCAAGATTGACACTTTGATAAATCGGCCCCAGTGTATGTACTGAAGACATTTGTATTAAATAGCTCTCTGAATCTATAGTAAATATAGACCATTGCTTTAATTTATCTGCAGACTATCTCCTTTAATTGGGTCACAAACATTTGCTTATTAATAATTTTATCATTTAAATGGTATCACCCACTATTGTTTTATGCTGGGACCCTAAGAAAATGTAAAGAATTTACAGTTTTATGGCGTTCACAGACTTTTATGCTATCACTATCTCACATTACAAATCACACTCTACCAGTCTAGCACCTTCACAGACTCTTCCCATCCCCCAAACCACTAACCCAATATCCTATTTCACACCTCTGTTACCTTCAATGACTTTCAAGCTTTTCTACATGAAAAAAAAAAACAGAAAGAGAAAGAAGCCAACATGTCCTGTGCTGCCAGTAATTCACACGCCAGAAGCCCAAGAACACTGTTACAAAAGCAATCAATCTCGTTCACTCAGAGGGGCCGATTTATCATGTTCTGTATGCATCTTAATGCATCTGTTTCTGAGCGAGCCTCCTGAACTCGCCTGCCACCTCTGAGGCGGCGGGAAGCCACCAGCCTGATCGGATACGATCGGGTTGATTGACACCCCTGCTAGCGGACGTTTGCCCGCAAATCACTAGAAATGCTTGTGCAATTTTAAATGCCGACAGCGTATGCTGTCGGCATTTATTGATGTGCGGCGGACATTGTTAAATCGGCCCCTGAGCCTCAATTCCAAAATATTTTCTAGCATTTATTCTGTAAAACACCCATAAGTAATATAGTTGTTGCATCAGTCACTGCCACGTAAAAATAAATAATGTATCAATCCTACACAAGAACAATAATACTTTTTTTAAGTAATTTAGAAATTATCTACCATACAGTGTGTAATTTTATTGGGGGGGGAAGTATCATAAAAATCATAATGGTTTCCATTTAGTATTATTTTCTTAAAATATATTTTTGGACATTTTATACATAAATAGTGAATTTTTCATGAGAAATTGAATCCTGCTTAAAAAAAAGTATAACATGGGGGCGGAGCCTACAGCTGTTGCGGCAGGACGCGTTTGGAGAGAGCTCTTGGATTTTCTTAACATTTCAAGGACTATTATTCATGTTTGACCCACTATTTGGCTGGTCTAAGCATATATACCCAAAATAACTTGAAGGGACTCTGGGACTATCTTACTTACAGCGGCCCTACCTATGTTCCTCAGCTAATCACACAGCGTCTAGAGGCCTCCTCTACAATTCAGGCAGTTTGTGTGATAAAAGCTACCGTGTTTATACCCCCCAGGTCACTGGGTTAACAAACCAGAGAGATTTACTCTGGACAAGACTAGAAGCTTCTTTTACCCACCTAGTAATTCCTACAGGAGCTTAAACATGGAGTGTGCTTCCTATATACTAGAAGAGCTACGTTATCTGCTAGATGGGCATCTTAAAGTTTTTGAAGAGACATTGTGCAAACAGCGTACTCATGTAAGTGGCAGTACTTCAGAAAATGCCAATTCATCCGAACCTAGTTTAAATCAGCAGGGAGGTGGTGACGCTTTGGGGCCCCAGTGCTTACCACATCTGAAGTTCTAATGATCCGGAGTTTGGCCTAGTGTATCCTGTTGCGGGGAGTGAGATAGCTGAGACCGGGAGATTGGAGACTGCCACGGGCACCTCTACCTCCTCAATGGAAATAGTTGATACCCTTACTGTTAACTGTTTAGCCTTTATGACGGCGCAAACAACCAGGGTGACTGTTAAAGGCGCCAGAAATGTATTGCTGCAAACAGTATCCCCACAGAGATCCACTGCTATACAGCCTTGGCATGCATTGGAAATAATTTCAAGGCCAGTACTCCACAACAACCTACGGTGCCTAGAATTGAGGTCTCTTACTGAGGCTCAGAAGCCCTCATTGCTTGTCTGGGTGCACCTGGAATATGGGCCGGAGTCTGGGACAGTCTCTTGCTTGCACCATAGACAAGGCACTCGCTGGGAAAAAACAGCGGCATATTTTTCCTACCCTGGCAACATTTATTGGGAGGACAGTACCTTTGTTTCTGTGCGGAACAGAGTTGGATAAGTTAAATCCGGTGTAAACTGAATTACATGCTGTTACTGCACCGGGTTCTGCACACATCGGCAGACATATCTCTTTGACCCTTCTGTATACTATTTACTTTAGCAAGCATGATGTTAAATGGCAAGTACTTACCTTAAGAGGCATAACATACGCTGACCAGCAAGATACTTTTTTTTTCTGCACCATTAGTTCTCTGACCATAGATGCTGGCTGGTGCCAGTATTGTTCTCTTATCCTGACAAGCTGCCCTACAACTATTGGACATTCGGCCATATCCACCGACCCATAAGAGACATAACCCATAAACTCATTATTTGCCTGAGGTACAGGCCGACTATAGATTGGGTAAAGGGACTAACATTGTGCACTAAATGTCATGTACATAATTCTTGATGTATTTTCCTCTTGGTGATCAGAGATGTTTACAAGAGATGGGTCGCTATATACCACTGTTTTTCTATAACTCTATAACCTGGAGGTCTTCTGTTGATCTCACCTATCTTAGTAGAGGGGCATAGAATAGTACTATTTTATCATTTTGTATATGGGGCAATGATATTTAAAATCAACTCTCTGGGCTATAACACATAGATTATGCAGAATAATTCCCACAACTGCTTTTCCTTACTCATTCTGCCAAGTCTCTAAGTACCTATTCTACCCACACTGCATAGATGGCTCTTAGGTAAGATTAGTCAGTACTCAATCTGTAACTATGGGACCCCTGTATCTACACCACTCCTGAATATCCATTTATATTGGTAAATTTACTTCAAATAGAGGAGATACCCTCATAATCCCCAGAACACTAGTTGCAATTAGACATCACCTACAGTGGGGCAAAAAAGTATTTAGTCAGCCATCAATTGTGCAAGTTCTCCTACTTAAGAAGATAAGAGAGGCCTGTAATTTTCATCATAGGTATACCTCAACTATGAGAGACAAAATGTGGAAACAAATCCAGACAATCACATTGTCTGATTTGGAAAGAATGTATTTGCATATTATGGTGGAAAATAAGTATTTGGTCACCTACAAACAAGCAAGATTTCTGGCTCTCACAGACCTGTATCTTCTTCTTTAAGAGGCTCCTCTGTCCTCCACTCATAACCTGTATTAATGGCACCTGTTTGAACTTGTTATCAGTATAAAAGACACCTGTACACAACCTCAAACAGTCACACTCCAAACTCCACTATGGTGAAGACCAAAAAGCTGTCGAAGGACACTAGAAACAAAATTGTAGACCTGCACCAGACTGGGAAGACTGAATCTGCAATAGGCAAGCAGATTGGTGTGAAGAAATCAACTGTGGGAGCAATAATTAGAAAATGGAAGACATACAAGACCACTGATAATTTCCCTCGATCTGGGGCTCCACGCATGATCTCACCCGTGGGGTCAAAGTGATCACAAGAACGGTGAGCAAACATCCCAAAACCACACAGGGGGACCTAGTGAATGACCTGCAGAGAGCTGGGACCAACGTAACAAAGGCTACCATCAGTAACACACTACGCCGCTAGGGACTCAGATCCTGCAGTGCCAGACGTGTCCCCCTGCTTAAGCCAGTACATGTCCGGGCCCATCTGAAGTATGCTAGAGGAGAGCATTTGGATGATCCAGAAGCGGATTGGGAGAATGTCATATGGTCAGATGAAACCAAAGTAGAACTGTTTGGTAGAAACACAACTCGTCGTGTTTGGAGGAGAGAGAATGCTGAGTTGCAACCAAAGAACACCATACCTACTGTGAAGCATGGGGGTGGCAACATCATGCTTTGGTGCTGTTTCTCTGCAAAGGGAACAGGACGACTGATCCGTGTACATGAAAGAATGGATGGGGCCATGTATTGTGAGATTTTGAGTGCAAACCTCCTTCCATCAGCAAGGGCATTGAAGATGAAACGTGGCTGGGTCTTTCAGCATGACAATGATCCCAAACACATCGCCTGGGCAACGAAGGAGTGGCTTCGTAAGAAGCATTTCAAGGTCCTGGAGTGGCCTAGCCAGTCTCCAGATCTCAACCCCATAGAAAACCTTTGGAGGGAGTTGAAAGTCTGTGTTGCCCAGCGACAGCCCCAAAACATCACTGCTCTAGAGGAGATCTGCATGCAGGAAATGGCCAACATACCAGCAACAGTGTGTGACAACCTTGTGAAGACTTACAGAAAATGTTTGACCTCTGTCATTGCCAACAAAGGATATATAACAAAGTATTGAGATGAACTTTTGATATTGACCAAATACTTATTTTCCACCATAATTTGCAAATAAATTCTTTCCAAATCAGACAATGTGATTGTCTGGATTTGTTTCCACATTTTGTCTCTCATAGTTGAGGTATACCTATGATGAAAATTACAGGCCTCTCTCATCTTCTTAAGTGGGAAAACTTGCACAATTGGTGGCTGACTAAATGCTTTTTTGCCCCACTGTATGTGGATGTATACTGTTGGTCTGCTGCCTATGGGATAAATAAGACTACTCTGTTCCAAATAAGACATCTTCTCTATACCTGACCATTTTATGGAATATTGTTAGAGTCTCTTTCACAGTGTCTCACCCTGCAACTCCAAAGGCCCCTGTCATGTAGCCTCTTATAGTAAATTGTATACAGTCAGTTATTTCAGACTTGCTATTTGTCAATACACTCATTAATGTAATTATATAAGAAACCAGTTTACCTCATTTTAGATATGGGAGTCAGCAATGTTATTAATGAGGATAATGCACTAATTATCTGAGGTTCTAGAATATTGCCTATATATCTAACCCACCTAGTCAGTAATTGTTCAGTATCCTACCACTTAGACTTGCACCAATTCTTGTTCAAGGGCTTACAGAATGAGATATTCCTGATGGAGTCCGTATGTTCTGAAATATGGTTAAGTTCATGTTATATTAATACTCATTGCTCCTACCACATGCCCTTTCTCAGCATAGTTATTACCCACTTAGAGATAGCTCACGTAAGGCATTTTGTATGATGGGTTTTACTCCCTATATGTCCCAGTGTCCTCAACTTAGACTAACAAGCCAAATACATACAAATATATGTATCATGAGCTAGTAGTTACCATCTAAGTGGTCCGCTTTGTTATTTTTGTTGTGATTTATTTCTTCCCTTGGAAATGTGACATTATTTGCCTGTCTTACTGCTAGATTTAGAGTTGGGCGGTAGCCGTCAAAACCAGCGTTAGAGGGTCCTAACGCTGGTTTTTACCGCCCTCTGGTATTTAGAGTCAGTCAGGAAAGGGTCTAACACTCACTTTGCAGCCGCAACTTTTCCATACCGCAGATCCCCCTACGCCATTTGCGTATCCTATCTTTTCAATGGGATCTTCCTAACGCCGGTATTTAGAGTCGTGGCTGAAGTGAGCGTTAGAAATCTAACGACAAAACTCCAGCCGCAGAAAAAAAACAGGAGGGAATAGCTGGTTTATAAAGCTCTTAACTACTGTGCTCTAAAGTACACTAACACCCATAAACTACCTATGTACCCCTAAACCGAGGTCCCCCTACATCGCCGCCACTCGATTACATTTTTTAACCCCTAATCTTCCGCTCCGTACACCGCCGCCAGCTAAGTTATCCCTATGTACCCCTAATCTGCTGCCCCTAATACAGCCGACCCCTATATTATATTTATTAACCCCTAATCTGCCCCCCCCAACGTCGCCGCCACCTACCTACACTTATTAACCCCTAAACTGCCGAGCGGACCGCACTGCTATTATAATAAAGTTATTAACCCCTAATCCGCCTCACTCCCGCCTCAATAACCCTATAATAAATAGTATTAACCCCTAATCTGCCCTCCCTAACATCGCCGACACCTAACTTCAAGTATTAACCCCTAATCTGCCGATCGGAGCTCACCGCTACTCTAATAAATTTTTTAACCCCTAAAGCTAATTCTAACCCTAACACTAACACCCCCCTAAATTAAATATAATTTTATTCTAACAAAATAAATTAACTCTTATTAAATAAATTATTCCTATTTAAATCTAAATACTTACCTGTAAAATAAACCCTAATATAGCTACAATATAAATTATAATTATATTGTAGCTATTTTAGGATTAATATTTATTTTACAGGCAACTTTGTAATTATATTAACCAGGTACAATAGCTATTAAATAGTTAATAACTATTTAATAGTTACCTAGTTAAAATAATTACAAAATTACCTGTAAAATAAATCCTAACCTAAGTTACAATTAAACCTAACACTACACTATCAATAAATTAATTAAATACAATATCTACAAATAAATACAATGAAATAAACTAACTAAAGTACAAAAAATAAAAAAGAACTAAGTTACAAAAAATAATTTTTTTTTTACAAACATTAGAAAAATATTACAACAATTTTAAACTAATTACACCTACTCTAAGCCCCCTAATAAAATAAGAAAGACCCCCAAAATAAAAAAATGCCCTACCCTATTCTAAATTTAAAAAGTTCAAAGCTCTTTTACCTTACCAGCCCTGAACAGGGCTCTTTGCGGGGCATGCCCCAAAGAATTCAGCTCTTTTGCCTGTAAAAAAAACACATACAATACCCCCCCCAACATTACAACCCACCACCCACATACCCCTAATCTAACCCAAACCCCCCTTAAATAAACCTAACACTAAGCCCCTGAAGATCTCCCTACCTTGTCTTCACCTCACCGGGTTCAGCGATCGGTCCAGAAGAGGGTCCGAAGTCTTGATCCAAGCGGCGGCTGAAGAACTCCATCATCGGGCTGAAGTCGGAAGTCCATCATCGGGATGAAGTCTTCTATCAAGCCGCATCTTCAATCTTCTTTCTTCCGGAGTGGAGCGGAGCCATCTTCTTCCCAGCCGACGCGGAACATCCTCTTCAACCGACGCCTACTCGCCGAATGACGGTTCCTTTAAATGATGTCATCCAAGATGGCGTCCCTCGAATTCCGATTGGCTGATAGGATTCTATCAGCTAATCGGAATTAAGGTAGGAATATTCTGATTGGCTGATGGAATCAGCCAATCAGATTCAAGTTCAATCCGATTGGCTGATCCAATCAGCCAATCAGATTGAGCTTGCATTCTATTGGCTTTTCCGATCAGCCAATAGAATGCGAGCTCAATCTGATTGGTTGGGGGGGGTATTGTATGTGTTTTTTTTACAGGCAAAAGAGCTGAATTCTTTGGGGCATGCCCCGCAAAGGGCCCTGTTCAGGGCTGGTAAGGTAAAAGAGCTTTGAACTTTTTTAATTTAGAATAGGGTAGGGCATTTTTTTTATTTTGGGGGTCTTTGTTATTTTATTAGGGGGCTTAGAGTAGGTGTAATTAGTTTAAAATTGTTGTAATATTTTTCTAATGTTTGTAAATATTTTTTTATTTTTTGTAACTTAGTTCTTTTTTATTTTTTGTACTTTAGTTAGTTTATTTCATTGTATTTATTTGTAGATATTGTATTTAATTTATTTATTGATAGTGTAGTGTTAGGTTAATTGTAGGTAATTGTACGTATTTTATTTAATTAATTTATTGATAGTGTAGTGTTAGGTTTAATTGTAGATAATTGTAGGTATTGTATTTAATTAATTTATTGATAGTTTAGTGTTAGGTTTAATTGTAACTTAGGTTAGGATTTATTTTACAGGTAATTTTGTAATTATTTTAACTATTTTAGCTATTAAATAGTTCTTAACTATTTAATAGCTATTGTACCTGGTTAAAATAAATACAAAGTTGCCTGTAAAATAAATATTAATTCTAAAATAGCTATAATATAATTATAATTTATATTGTAGCTATATTAGAGTTTATTTTACAGGTAAGTATTTAGCTTTAAATAGGAATAATTTATTTAATAAGAGTTAATTTATTTCGTTAGATTTAAATTATATTTATCTTAGGGGGGTGTTAGTGTTAGGGTTAGACTTAGCTTTAGGGGTTAATCCATTTATTACAGTAGCTGCGAGATTCGGTCAGCAGATTAGGGGTTAATAATTGAAGTTAGGTGTCGGCGATGTTAGGGAGGGCAGATTAGGGGTTAATACTATTTATTATAGGGTTATTGAGGCGGGAGTGAAGTTGATTAGGGGTTAATAACTTTATTATAGTAGCGGTGCGGTCCGCTCGGCAGATTGAGGGGGGCAGATTAGGGGTTAATAAATATAATATAGGGGTCGGCGGTGTTAGGGGCAGCAGATTAGGGGTACATAGCTATAATGTACCTTGCGGTGGTGTACAGAGCGGCAGATTAGGGGTTAATAATAATATGCAGGGGTCAGCGATAGCGGAGGCGGCAGATTAGGGGTTAATAAGTGTAAGGTTAGGGGTGTTTAAACTCGGGGTTCATGTTAGGGTGTTAGGTGCAGACTTAGGAAGTGTTTCCGCATAGCAAACAATGGGGCTGCGTTAGGAGCTGAACGCTGCTTTTTTGCAGGTGTTAGGTTTTTTTTCAGCTCAAACAGCCCCATTGTTTTCTATGGGGGAATCGTGCATGAGCACGTTTTTGAAGCTGGCCGCGTCCGTAAGCAACGCTGGTATCTAGAGTTGCAGTGGCGATAAATATGCCTGTACGCTCCCTTTTTGGAGCCTAACGCTGCCATTCTGTGAACTCTAAATACCAGCGGTATTTAAAAGGTGCGGGAGAAAAAAAGCACGTGTAGCTAACGCACCCCTTTGGCCGCAGAACTCTAAATCTAGCCGTTATTTTTTGTAACCTCAATAAAAACTATTTAAAAAAAATTCACATGTTTCAATTCACATGTTGGTGTTTTGCAAGGTGGTTTATTCAGACCTAAATCATGTAAATAATACCATGTTTAAAAAAATATCCTGCAATGATGGATACTATTTTAACTGGGGGTAAAGGTTCATGGAGCTTCAAAAATGTCAGTCATATATGTTAAAGAGCTGCAGTTAATTATATTAAAACTGCTTTTTACTGAATTTAAAGTGATAATAAACTTTTCTCTTTGTCTAAACAGATCTGGAATGTTGGAGTTTAATTCTTCAGTTGTAATGAAGATGCCCTTTAACTTACTTTTTAATATAGCAATTGAATTCAAAATCCGCCGCCCACTTCAAAAGTATTTTTTTGGCTGAGTTTACAGTTTGAAATATTTTCCAATCAGTGCTCTAGCCATATGGCACTTTTGTTATAGCTAGCTTGGAGAATATTTCAAACCATTAGCTACATTAAAAAGTAAAACATTTTTAGGTACTTTTCCCATCAGGATCAGTGTTTTTTGTTTGTTTGTTTTTCCATTTTAATTTATCAGCCAGATAATATACACATTGGAAACCAGAAATGGTGTGCGTCATGGGATAAAATGGATCTTGCGCTTATTTAAGAATTGAAGCTCCAGAAAAGCTCTGCTATGTATTAGTCCAACATGTGTTGATGTGGGCCAGAGTGATTTCTTTCTTTCACTCTATGCCACTTCCAGTCATCATTTTGTGTGTGCAAAGTTGATTAATTTATGAAAAAACCTTCACCTTGAACATTTAAAATGAAACAACCAAGTTCAAAGTGTTCACATATTTTGTGCAATATTTACTATCAGGCACACAAACCAAGAAAACATAACACATTCCACAATAGACAACCTCAATCATCCACTTTTGAGGCAAAATGCATTCAGTGTGATTCTTCCTCTTAAACATACACATACATCCACTAGGCACCCGTATAAAACAAACTCTCCAATGCACTTCCATTATCAAATTTGCTTTAGTTTCATGCTATCCTTTATTGAAGAGCATACCTAGGTAGGATTAGGAGCAGCAACTATCTGTTGATTGGTGGCTGCACATACATGGATGCCTGCCTCTTGTCATTGCTTCAGATGTGTTCAGTTAAAGGGACACTCAAGTCAAAATTAAACTTTCATAATTCAGAAAGAGCATGCAATTTTAAACAATTTTCCAATTTACCTCCATTAACAAAATGTCTTTTTCTATTTATACTTTTTGAGTCACCAGCTGCTACTAGATTTCCTATTGGTAATTTCCTCTGCTCACAGAGTCTCAGAGCTTTTAGCTTTCATGTATGATCCTCCATATCTGGTGATCAATCAGGATAATCGCAACATCAACCAGGAGATTGTGGTCCCTTCACTTTGTCCTAATCACTTTGGTCAGGGCGTTGAAGTTCTACCTTCACACTACAAGGGAGTTTCATCAATCTTCTTCCTTATTCATACTGTGTTCTGGTAAGCGGAAGGGGCAGAAGCCTCAGCTGTAACCATTTCCTTTTGGCTGAGAAGTCTAATTTGCATGGCATATCAGGAAGCGGGTCAAGACCCCCCTTTGAGAATTACAGCTCATTCCACTTGTGCGGTGGCAGCCACTTGGGCCTTCAAGAATATAGTTCTATAAATTTGATGTTTTTGCTTCTACGTAGGCAGTGTCAGGGTTTTTCTCTGCTTTGTTTGTCATGTGCTGCTGAGAGCCATTTTACTCACATCTCTTGCTGACTCTGGTGCATACTGTGTGATGCTGCTCATTTCCTGCACTTCCTTTTATGGCCAGACTGGTGTACATCATCTGTGTGAGACAGGATGCAGTCTCAGAATTGTGATGTCATCACTTATTATTTAAAGGGCCTCTGTTCAGTATGCTTTGCCCTTGCGTTGTCTCAGACCTGTTTGTGAGAGCTCCTGTGTATTACCTGGCTGTCTGATGTCCCTCCTGGTTCCTGATCCCTGGCTTGTTCCTGACTCTGCTGTTCTCCTTGTTCCTGATTCTGGCTCGTCTGACTACTCGCTTTGGCTCCTGACTCGACTCGTCTGCATATTCGCTTTAACTCCTGACTCAGCTCGTCTGACTACCAGTTCTGGTTTTGATTCCTGGCTTGTTAATTGACTTGTGGACTTTTTATTATTTTTTGCTATTAATAAAGGTGTGATTATTTTTGCACTTCTCGTCTCAGTCTGATTCCTGGCATCCTGACATTACGCAAGGGCCATGAATCCTGATGGTGCTAGTAATCCACCTTTACCTGCCATAATTTCCAGGATGGATAAACAGGATCACCGCTTGGATCAATTTGCACTAACCCTGCAAACCCTGCTGACTCGCACTGCACATTTGGACCAAAGTGTCCCGCAAGTTATGGCTGCTCCTGTTTCCGCTGCTGCACCTAGTCCTACCAGGAGCATGTCCGGTTCTGCACCTCTACCTCCGTGATATGGAGGCAATCCTAATCAGTGCAGAGGGTTTTTTAACCAGGTTGGCATTTACTTTGAGATGTTACCTCAGGCGTTTCCCTCTGACAGAGCTAAAGTGGGATTTCTCATCTCGTTACTCTCTGACACAGCTCTTGCCTGGGCTAATCCATTGTGGGAGACTAATAAACCTGTGATTTCAAATTACCCTGAATTTGGGGCCTCCTTTCGAAGGGTATTTGATGTTCCGGCTCGCTCCTCCTCTGCTGCTAAACAACTCATGTCCATTCAGCAAGGTACAAGATCTGTTGCTCACTATGCCATTGAGTTCTGTACGCCGCCTTCTTTCATGGGCTCTCTGATGCGATTAAAGAAGTTGCTGCCAGAGATTTACCAGAGGATCTCGAGGCATTGGTGTCTTTTTTGATCCTAATTGACATCAGACTCAGAGAGAGGCCAAAAAAGATGGTCAGATCTCTCTTCATATGATAAAACAAAACAGCTTTATTGAAACAAAGCTAAAAATTAAAAAAAAAAAAAAGCTTTTTGCCGTTATGCTCCATCTCTGTGTGGACATACCTCTATCATTGGAAGTTTCAATTTAGAGACTTTTATGTTTTCATTGGGTTTCACAGTTTATGCATCAAGGGTTTGTATCACCTTTCAGTGAAGGACTTTTCACCAGGGAATTTCGCTTTGTTTGTTTCAGAGAGAGGCCCTCTTTCAAGGAGCGCTTGCGGAAGCCTCCTTTTCCGTTGTCTCCTACGTGTTCATTCCCACCCATGCCTCCCTCTCCTCCTATGCCTCCTGGTCCTGAGTCACCAGGTACTGCTGAGCCGATGCAGTTGGGATTCACGCATCTCTCCACGGTGGAGAGGGCCTTTAGGAGGAGGGAGGGGGCTCTGCCTCTACTGTGGGTTACAGGGCCACCTTTTGAAGTCTTGTCCTACACGGCCGGGAAACGCTCACACCTAAGGTCCTGTCGGGTGGTTTATCCTCATCCCCGGAACCGCTAAAGGAGAAACCTTTGGTCACGGTTGTCCTTTCCTGGATGGACTCCTCCATAGTCACCCAGGCTCTTGTTGACTCGGTGCTGCGGGCTATTTCATTGACAGTGCTTTTGTATCAAAGCACTCCATTCCTGTTTTGCCTCGGTCCGTTCCGCTTGCTATTGAGGCCATTGATGGCAGGCTCCTTCAGCCCACACTTGTTACTCACGAAACTGCTCCGTTATCCATGGCTGTTGGGGCTCTCCATTTTGAAACCCTCCAGTTCCAGGTGATAAACTCTCTGCATTTTCCGGTTGTTCTGGGTTATCCCTGGCTCCAAAAGCACAATCCCAGTCTCGACTGGCGCAGGTCTGAAACTTTGTCGTGGTCTCCGCAATGTATTTCCACTTGTTTTCGGAAACCAGTTTAAGTCTTGTGCACTTCTTTGGTATCTCAATTGCCAGAGGAGTACCGAGAGTTCCTAGACGTTTTTGACAAGGTGCGTGCCGGTACGTTGCCTCCTCACCGGTGCCATAGACCTGCAACCCGGAGCCATTCCTCCTCAGGGCCGTGTTTACCCTCTGTCTGTTGCGGAGAATTGTGCTATGGAGGAGTATGTTGCTGATGCTTTGTCGCAGAGGATCATCCACAAATCCTGCTCTCCTGCATGGGCTGGCTTCTTCTTTGTGAAGAAAAGGGGTGGCGAGTTAAGACCATGCATCGATTATAGGGGTCTTAATCGTCTTACCATTAAGAATGCTTACCCTATTCCGCTCATTAAGGAACTCTTTGACCGCCTTAAGGGAGCTACGGTCTTTACTAAACTTGATTTGAGAGGAGAGTACAATCTCGTTAGGATCAAGGAGGGCCACAAATGGAAAACAGCTTTTAACACCAGGAGCGGGCATTATGAGTATCTTGTAATGCCCTTTGGCCTATGTAATGCTCCTGCTGATTTCCAGGAATTTATTAATGATGTCTGTGACAGATACCCTGGCTACCCCGACTGAGTTGCTCCGCCAAAGGGGTCCTGCTTTCTCCCTGCCGACTGCAGCTATGTAGCTGGCAAGTGACCACAGCCTGTAGCCACCCCTGATGCCCGACAGGACCAGTATTCAGGGTCCCACCCTGTGGCAGACTCCAGCTACCCAGACTGGGTAGCTCTGCCTGAGGGTCCTTCCTCTGCCTGGAACAGGCTGCTATGTAGCCAGGAAAGTGATTTTAGCTGGAACCCACCCAAATAACTAGACAGACTAGCATGCAGGTGAAACAAGAACTGACTTTATTGGGACAAACACACATCTTTTATGCACACACACATCTTGATAAAACAGGGAGACAATGCCACCGTTTTCCCACCATTCCCGCCCCTTCAGACTGACCAGCGCCTCCATAGCAACCATAGTCCCACAGAATCCCAGGACACAGTGGTGACATTTTTGGGGTGATCCCTGGGGAGTGGCAGCACTTCCAGCTTGAAAGCTCTAGGTCCCCAGATGCTGCAGTCCAAAAAGCGGCATGATTCGTTATTGGGGACCAGAGATACAGCCCATTGAAGTTATGGGGGTAGGTGTGTCCAAAACCCCCGGTTCCCAAAGCAGCTCCCCTCCGGTAATTCCCCCACCTCTTGTCCTCCCTAGGGGCTACTAATCCCCAAAAGAGTGGAGCTCTGGGGCACATGGTTGCTGGAGCGACCAGGGGTAAATTTAGCAGGTGTCCTGCTGTCCTGTGGCTGACCGGGAGTTCCAGGAGCCTGGACAGCCTGAGAGGGGTTAGGTGAGTGTCCGTTGTGAGGCGGCCGACTGGGAGTTCCAGGAGCCCAGCCAGCCTAGGAGGGTTTTCCAGGTCATAGACCAGCTCTTTTCTGAACAAGTTTGTAACACAAAACCATGCAAACAAAAGCTTCCAGAGATTGTGGTTGCTCTAAGGAACCCCAAGCCACTGATAAACAACAGGGTTAAGTTTGTAAAGGGGGTGGGGGGTAGCCTTAGCTGTCTGGTATCCATGACATCTCCCCCTCTCCAGTTCGGCAGACCCAGCTAGACCCTTAACGGGTCGGCCTGGGGCTTTCCGACGGTGGCTCTCCTCTTCTCGGGTTGCTGGGAGAGGTGATCTCATCTCTCCAGAGCTTGGGGCATCCTGGGGGGCCCCGGGTGATGTTTATACCCTGTGCCCTGGGTGCAGGGATAGTCACATAAGGCAAAGTCCCAAACAAGTATGCCAAGGCCGGCTCCCAGACAGTTCTTGTCCCACAAGTTCCAGGATCCTCAAGTTCCAGGGCCACACTGCCTCTCTTCATGACACTCGGTTTAGTACCAGCAGAACCCACCCCAGACCAGAGGGGGAGGTTGCTCCTTGGTGGGGCAGGCAAAGCTCGGGTGCCCAAACATGTGGCACCAACTGTATAAGCTTTTCTCCCCCTTGCCTAATGCAACGCCTGCCCCCGGTGAGAAATACTCCGGGACAAGAAAAGGGTAGAGACCCTGCCAAGCTACTGAGGGGAGAGACCGTCTGTCTCTTCTCCCGAGAAGGAGATCTACCGCTGGGGAGGGAGGTCTGCTACCTCTGCTCCATGGGAAACTGTGCTGCCGCTGGGGAGAGAGACCAACTGTCTCCTCTCCCAGAAAGGGATTCTGCCACTGTGGAGAGATATAGATACCCGTCTCTCCCTGCAAGGGCTTCTCGGTAAGGGGAGAAAGTATAACTACCTCCGCTCCTGAAGGATGGATCTGCCGCTGGGGAGAGAGACCGACTGTCTCCTCTCCCAGAAAGGGGTTCTGCTTACGGGGAGGGAGGATGACTACCTCTGCTCCCAGGGGATGGCTCTGCCGCTGGGGAGAGAGACCGACTGTCTCCTCTCCCGGGAAGGGGTTCTGTTTACGGGGAGGGAGGATGACTACCACTGCTCCAAGGGGATGGCTCTGCCGCTGGGGAGAGAGACCGACTGTCTCCTCTCCCGGCTCCTGGCGCTGCTGCTGGAGAGAGAGACCAACTGTCTCCTCTCCCGGCTCCTGGCTCTGCTGCTGGGGAGAGAGACCGACTGTCTCCTCTTCCGGCTCCTGGCTTTGACGCTGGGGAGAGAGACCAACTGTCTTCTGGCTCCTGGCTCTGCCGCTGGGGAGAGAGACCAACTGTCTCCTCTCCCTGCTCCTGGATCTGCCGCTGGGGAGAGAGACCGACTGTCTCCTTTCCCAGGAAGGGGTTCTGCTTACGGGGAGGGAGGACAACTACCTCCGCTCCCAGGGGATGGCTCTGCTGCTGGGGAGAGAAACTGACTGTGTCCTCTCCCTACTCCTGGCTCTGCCACTGGGGAGAGAGACAGACCGTCTCCTCTCCTGGGAAGGGGTTCTGCTTAAAGGGAGGGAGGACGACTACCTCCGCTCCCAGGGGATGGATTTGCCGCTGGGGAGAGAGACCAACTGTCTCCTCTCCCAGAAAGGGATTCTGCCACTGTGGAGAGATATCGATACCCGTCTCTCCCTGCAAGGGCTTCTCGGTAAGGGGAGAAAGTATGACTACCTCCACTCCCGAAGGATGGATCTGCCGCTGGGGAGAGAGACCGACTGTCTCCTCTCCCAGAAAGGGGTTCTGCTTACGGGGAGGGAGGATGACTACCTCCGCTCCCAGGGGATGGCTCTGCCGCTGGGGAGAGAGACCGACTGTCTCCTCTCCCGGGAAGGGGTTCTGTTTACGGGGAGGGAGGATGACTACCACCGCTCCAAGGGGATGGCTCTGCCGCTGGGGAGAGAGACCGACTGTCTCCTCTCCCGGCTCCTGGCGCTGCTGCTGGAGAGAGAGACCAACTGTCTCCTCTCCCGGCTCCTGGCTCTGCTGCTGGGGAGAGATACCGACTGTCTCCTCTTCCGGCTCCTGGCTTTGACGCTGGGGAGAGAGACCAACTGTCTTCCGGCTCCTGGCTCTGCCGCTGGGGAGAGAGACCGACTGTCTCCTCTCCCTGCTCCTGGATCTGCCGCTGGGGAGAGAGACCGACTGTCTCCTTTCCCAGGAAGGGGTTCTGCTTACGGGGAGGGAGGACAACTACCTCCGCTCCCAGGGGATGGCTCTGCTGCTGGGGAGAGAGACTGACTGTGTCCTCTCCCTACTCCTGGCTCTGCCACTGGGGAGAGAGACAGACTGTCTCCTCTCCTGGGAAGGGGTTCTGCTTAAAGGGAGGGAGGACGACTACCTCCGCTCCCAGGGGATGGATTTGCCGCTGGGGAGAGAGACCGACTGTCTCCTCTTCCGGGAAGGGGTTTTGTTTACGGGGAGGGAGGATGACTACCTTCGCTCCCAGGGGATGGCTCTGCCGCTGGGGAGAGAGACCGACTGTCTCCTCTCCCGGCTCCTGGCGCTGCCGCTGGGGAGAGAGACCGACTGTCTCCTTTCCTGGCTCCTGGCTCTGCCGCTGGGGAGAGAGACCTACTGTCTCCTCTCCCAGGAAGGGGTTTTGTTTACGGGGAGGGAGGACGACTGGCTCCGCTCCCGGGTTTCCTGGAGATGTTACAGGTGCTGGGCAGAGGCTGGCGTCTCTCTGCCCTGTTGTCAGCGCTTCTGCTGGGGTGGCTCCCTTGTCCACGTCTATAAGCTCAGAGCCAGACTGCTGATATGGATCCAGCAGCCCTGGTTCCCTTTTTCTTTGTTGCCACTCCTCCATGGTCGAGCTCCATGAATCCCAGAGGGCTGCACCCCAGATCTGTTTGCCCTTGGCACGCTGCTTAGCAAGATCTAGCAGCCTCTTGTATTCCTTGACCAGTGCCTCTTCCTGATCAATTATAAAATCCAGATCATCTAGTAGCCAGGATATCTCCAAGAGATCCAGCAGTGTCTCTTGGAGCCCAGAGATATCCTCCAGACCCTGGTCCATCTCGCTCCCAAACTGTGGGACCTCTGTCCTTTTTGTAAATAGCAATCTTGGGCCGCCGATCCAAAGCCCTCTGTGGGGGAGCCATCCTCCAGCCATGGCTGCGCTTGCATAGCGAGCCATTGGAGGGCCCAATAGCGGTCCTCCACCCACATCTCTTGCTGGATCACTCTATGTAGAACAGATAGCCATTCCTTCTTTGGCTATTCTCCCAGGAAAGGCACTCTCAAGGTCCGCCGAACCTGGAACCTTGTGTCATTCCTGGGGAGGACCTTTCCATTGTCCCGCTCCTGTTGAAGAGCCTCCCACCAGAGGTCCCGGCGGATCAGGTCCCTCTGTTCCAGCACGTCCTGTTGATAAATAGGACCGTCCAGCTGGGCGATCGAATCCTGTACTCTCTCTAGGAACTCTGCCTCCATATTTACCGGCTACTGTGGCGCTTCTCCTCTGTCAGCAGGAACCTTGTAAAAGAAGCAGATCCCACCACTGCCAGCCAGTGTGATGGATACCCCGGCTACCCCGACTGGGTAGCTCTGCCAAAGCGGTCCTGCTTCCTCCCTGCCGACTGCAGCTATGTAGCTGGCAAGTGACCACAGCCTGTAGTCACCCCTGATGCCCGACAGGACCAGTATTCAGGGTCCCACCCTGTGGCCGACTCCAGCTACCCAGACCCTGACCGGCGCCTCCATAGCAACCATAGTACCACAGAATCCCAGGACACAGTGGTGACGGTTTTGGGGTGATCCCGGGGGAGCGGCAGCACTTCCAGGTTTGAAAGCTCTTGGTCCCCAGATGCCACAGTCCAAAAAGCGGCGTTATTTGTTATTGGGGACCAGAGATACAGCCCGTTGAAGTTATGGGGGTAGGGGTGTCCAAAACCCCCGGTTCCCAAAGCAGCTCAACTCAGGTAATTCCCCCATCTCTTGTCTTCCCTAGGGGCTACTAATCCCCAAAAGAGCGGAGCTCTGTGGCACATGGTTGCTGGAGCAACCAGGGGTAAAGTTAGCGGGTGTCCTGCTGTCCTGTTGCCGACCGGGAGTTCCAGGAGCCCAGACATCCTGAGAGGGGTTAGGCGGGTGTCCGTTGTGAGGTGGCCGATCGGGAGTTCCAGGAACCCAGCCAGCCTAGGAGGGTTTTCCAGGTCATAGACCAGCTCTTTTCTAATCAAGTGTGGAACACAAAACCATGCAAACAAAAGCTTCCAGAGATTGTGGTTGCTCTGAGGAGCCCAAAACCACTGAGAAACAACAGGGGTGAGGTTGTAGGGGGGTGGGGATAGCCTTAGCTTTCTGGTATCCATGACAATGTCCTACGAGATATTTTGCAACAGTGTGTTGTGGTGCACTTAGACGACATCCTCATACACTCACCCACACTTGAGGCTCATCGTTCTGATGTTACACGGGTTCTTCAGAGACTACGTGAGAATGGCCTGTTTTCTAAACTCGAGAAATGTGAGTTCCATCATACTCAAGTAACCTTCCTAGGTTATGTTATCTCCGTTGCAGGGTTCTTCTTGGATCCTGACAAGTTATCTGCAGTGCTGCAGTGGCCTCGCCCAGTTGGTCTTCGGTCTATTCAACGTTTTTTGGGGTTCGCCAATTACTATAGAGAGTTTATTAAAAACTTTTCTTCCTTGGTCCAACCTATCACAGACATGACCAGTAAAGAGAATGATCCACTCCATTGGTCACCTACTGCCATTAAGGCCTTTGATAGTCTTAAGACTGCCTTTGCTGCTGCTACAGTTCTGGCTCATCCTAACCCTGTCCTGCCTTTCATTCTTGAGGTCGATGCGTCTGATTACACTGAGTATACTCTACACTCAGTAATAGATGCTGGAGGGGCTGTGACTCTGAAGGCTCTATGCTACATATATGGTGGTCTTGTCCAAAGTTGGTGGGTTTTTGGACAGATATCCTGCTCTCTATAAATTACGTTCTTGGTTTACAGGCCCCTAATGACCCTGGAATATTGCTATATCATACCCTTACCAATATCAAAGATCAAGAAAAAAGTACGCTGCTGATTATGATTAATGGGGATAGAAACATCCCAAAGTACTGGAAGAGTAGTACATTCCCTACTAATTCTGACTGGTCTGCCCAAGTCAACAATCTGTTGCAGTTAGAATATTACCGCTTCCTGAAGATTGGAAAATTGGACATTCATGAAGCCATAACATACGTTTGGCTCTGTCATGTATCTAAGCCCTAAATACTCAAGTTGGCAGTGAACTCATATCAGGCCTCACTCCCCATCCCCTTTTTTCTCCCTAAGCTGCATCTCTCTGCCCCTTATAGCTTATCCGGCTTCTCTCTTCCCAACCCTACCAATCTCACTCAGATCTTAATGGGGTTACTCTTACATGTCCCATATAATTATATTATGATGTATAGTCATTGAAGGCAAGCTTTATATTCTTATGTTATGCTGATATACAGAATTCCAAAAGAAAATGAAAACCAACTGGCTCAAAATAGGACATTGATTTTACGAACTTATGGACTTATGACTTTTCCGTATTTATCTGTTAATCCAGTGACGTATTTATTATGCAGCGTATGCTGCTTTTCCGCGGAAACAGAATTTAAGAAGCAACGGTCGTAAGAGATGGCGGACTGAGACTATCCCGATCAGATATGATCAGGATGATTGACAACCCCTACTAGCGGCATTGCACAAGCATTTCACAATCATGTTCGCCCAACATTTAATAAATCTACCCCAGTGCCATCAATTACAATCAGCAACTAAAATCTGGTTAATCTTTTTGTTTATGAAATATTCTATGTTATATTTTGCTATGCTGTACAATATGCATAATTACCACTATTATGGACAGTATTTATTCTTTTACCTTTTATTATATTATACTGTCTTTATTTTACCATTAAAGGGCTAGATTGGTTAATAACTTTTAATGGCTGATTATTTATTGTGTGCCCGTAAACCGGTGAATTTGCCCATTTACGGCTGCACGAAAAATTAGTGATCCACCTGTAATCTAGCCCAATATGTATAATTAACCTGTCACCTCAAGATATACGCTACAAGAGGTTTATTTAAGTAAGAGAAGCACAGCTTAATGATTAGCTTGTGGTTTTATATGTATAATTAAGCATAGTAAAAATATATTTTATATGAGCACTAAAATGCCACATTGTTGCCAAAAATCGTTTCGGCTATAGGATCCCTTTTACAACCAATAGCCATCTATCTGGACCACATATTACAGCCACGAGTAAGAAATATGGAATCCTTTTTGCTTGACTCCAGTTCCATGATTAGGATCCTGAATGGTATATCTGATGTTAAAGATGAAACCCTGCTGGTTACTATGGATGTAACCAGCTTATATACCATGATCCCACATATAAAAGGTATTTCAGTGGTGATCAGACAGCTTTCACGTTACCCATATGTTGGGCCATCCATTGACATAATTAGGGAACTTCTATCAACTTGCCTGGAGATGAATTACTTCCATTTTGAGATGGAATATTTCCTCCAAATTGCAGGGACGGCCATGGGGTCAAACGTGGCCCCTACATATGCCAACTTATTTATGGCCGAATTTGAGACTGCAGGAACCAGAAGGATCACTAACTTTAAAAGGTACATAGACAACCTGTTTCTTCTATGGGATGGAACGGAAGAGGATCTGTCAACTTGGTTCTCCCTCTTGAATGAAGCACATCCTACTATCAAGTTCAAGCTGATATACAATGCTAACAGTATAGATTTCCTAGATCTAAGAATTTTCAAAAGAGATGGATATCTGTTTACCATACTTTTTAGCAAAGAGACTGATCGCATTTCTCTTTTACATGCTCACAGCTGCCATCATCCAGCACTAAAACGTGCCCTTCCAACATCTCAATTCAAAAGAGCAGCCAGAAACAACACTGATGCTACTCTAAGAGAACAACAGGTACAATAAATGGAATTGAAGTTTATCCATAGGGAATGTGATAAGGACAACCTTAGAACAAGAAAATTGGATGTTCTAAAGATGGAACAGGAGGATCTACTAACGCCAAGAGAAACAAATGAGGATAACAATAGAATTACATTTCTAACTACTTTTGACATAGACAAACCAGTATTTACAGAGAGATTGCGAAGAAACTGGCCAGTAATATCCACTGATAAAGAATTTCCCTTCTATGAGACATCACCACCTAGAATTGGATACCGGAGATCAAAGTCACTTAGAGATCAACTCATTAAGACTGACCCAAGGGACTGCTATATGAAAGAGACTTGGCTTCATGCTAAACCAGGATGTTTCTGCTGCCTTGGGTGTACCACCTGTCGGGGGTCTTACTACTGGAAGTGAATTCAGTCATCCCTACAAGAACAAGAGATTCACTATCAAGCATCGGGTGACTTGCACAACCAAATACATAGTGTATCTCTTACACTGTGTATGCGGCTTATTTTATTTTCTAAAAATGGTGGACGAACTCCACACCAGAATGGCGAACCATAGGTCGGTCATAAGGGCGGCCATTGACTGAGGAACTTCCGATCAGCCTGTAGCCAGGCATTTTGCCCTGGCCAAACATAGTGTCTCCGATTTAAAGTATATTATTATTGATCATGTCCCCCAGAGCCAAAATATTACTTCTACGGGAGTCCAGGTGGATTTTCAACCTGGGTACCTTAACCCCCCAGGGTTTGAATGTCCAACTTGACTGGCATTGTTATCTATAAGTTTTCCCTTAAAAATGGAGCACTATGTATATGATAGATAGCCTCTTTTGTCCAATATCCTATTTAGCTCATCTTCATCTTAATCATTCCGATCATAATTGTCACATAGATTCATCCCCCTTTTTGTTGCTACAGTCATTTTTCTGTGTATACAATCATTTGGATGTAACAATGCAGTTTTTTTATGGGTTCTGTCTGATCTAATTGTATGCTAGCCTGATACATAGGTTACATTTGTTACATACAGTAGGTGTGAATTATAACCTTCAGGGCTCTTAATAATTTTTTACCATTCCCGTAGTTAGTATGTATTATACCCCACAGGTGTTGAATGATGACTGAAGTTGCCCTTATAAATATTGCGTAGCCGCAATCCACCTGTATAGCATTTCAATTATAGTTATACCTTCTCTGCTACGTATGTGTAGAATGTTGACATGCCTCTTATCTCTGCCTGCACGCAATGTTGTTTTTACTTATGTTTTATTTTGAGCACAGGTCTGCCGAATGGCGTCCGGTTACCATAGTAACCTATGACGTAGGTGTGCACCACACGGTTGCTGGACTTCCGGAACGCCGCCGACAGTACCATGAGTGGGAGTTGGGTTCTAATAAAAGGGGTAAGTTTGCTATTACACTGTAAATATTGTCTGAGGACGGGGGCAACCCCGAAACGTCACTGCTTAAACAGATGCTTTTTCAAGACCCGGTGAGTGCTTTCTAATTTTGGATATATGTATGTACTTTGAATTGCACCCTGGGCAAGATATGTGAACGCAAGTCACTGTGAGTGCTATACTGTCTTGGATAACTATATATATATATATATTATTTTTTTTAATCTATATTTACAAAATATATCTGTTGAATAAATATGTATCTGTATATATTCATATAGGTATAGATATATATTTTACAAAACAAAATTTTTATGTGTGGGTATATATATATATATATATATATATATATATATATATATATATATATATATATACAAAACATGGAAGGGAACTGCACTCCAAGACCGGATCAGGTACACATCCTGTGACTCAGCAACATCCAGCCCTGGGTGCTAAATAGCACTCCAAAAAAGCTGTGATGTCACCAGAGCCACAGGCAGTTAACCCCAGTCCGGAATGGGTGCAAGAACCAAGGGAGATTACAAATAAAAAGTAATACAACACACAGAAACACCCAGCACTCACCAGCTAGCTCACAGCTAAGATAAAATCATAACTGGAAAGGTTAGTCACCGCATCTGGCCAAATGGGAAAGCTCAGGCACCACGTCAAGGTCCTTTCCATAGCCTGAGTCCCTAACACAGGCACACCATCATGCGAGCTCACAGAGCCAAACAAACTGAGAACAAAGAAGGGGTGCACAGGTGGCTGTAATCACCCATAGAAAATACAAAACATGGAAGGGAACTGCACTCCAAGACCGGATCAGGTACACATCCTGTGACTCAGCAACATCCAGCCCTGGGTGCTAAATAGCACTCCAAAAAAGCTGTGATGTCACCAGAGCCACAGGCAGTTAACCCCAGTCCGGAATGGGTGCAAGAACCAAGGGAGATTACAAATAAAAAGTAATACAACACATAGAAACACCCAGCACTCACCAGCTAGCTCACAGCTAAGATAAAATCACAACTGGAAAGGTTAGTCACCGCATCTGGCCAAATGGGAAAGCTCAGGCACCACGTCAAGGTCCTTTCCATAGCCTGAGTCCCTAACACAGGCACACCATCATGAGAGCTCACAGAGCCAAACAAACTGAGAACAAAGAAGGGGTGCACAGGTGGCTGTATATATATATATATTTATTTAAAAATAAAAATTACATTTTCTTCTATGTGGAGAACATTGTAATGTAAAGTATTCCTAACACCTTCAGGTTTAGCGCAGTGTCGGGTTAGCGCATGAGCAATAACTGTTTTTTTTTCGTGCTACCCGAAGTCCTGGTGTTAGCATGTATCGTTAACTAACTTTTTACTTTCAACTTGTAATACGTGTGCTAATGCAGCCACTCTAATTTTTTACTTTGAGCTTAGTTAGCGAAAACATTTTTTAGCGCGCCACTTGTAAACTAGCCCTGAAAGTTTTATATATGCACAGTATATATCAGTAATTCATTTCCATATTGCAAAAGGTCTGTGAACACAATAAATGCTAAAAAAATCATTTAAACTGTCATGCTAGCAAATTTTGCATTGTTTTGCAATTCAGTAACATATCTCTTATGTTGTGGCCAGTTAGGGCCAGAAATAAATTAGCTGTAGCAGGTTGCAGAGCCATATTCTTAATCATGCACAATGCACTTTAGCCTCTCTAGGGGCAATGGAAAGCATTACCTTCAGAGCTAAATTGCAGGGAAAGTGGGCAAAATAAATAATTAAAGTACATTACCTTAAAGAGCCATGATACCCAAATGTTGAAACACTTGAAAATGATGAAGCATAGCTGTAAAAAGCTGACTAGAAAATATCACCCGAACATCTCTATGTAAAAAAGGAAGATATTTTACCTCAAAAGTTCATCCGTAGCCACATCCCATTGTAAAGGACTTCTAAGCAGCAAATCAGTATGCCTGTCCCGGGACAGCTAAGGGATTGAGCCTCGTGCACTCTCATGTTATTTCCCTATTCAGTTTAAGGCAGTTTACTATGAAATCTCATGAGAGTTAAGTCAAATCTCATGAGATCACAGTAATATAGTCCATGACCTCAGTCAGCACTGTTTATGCTGATTGGCTGCAGTTCATTTATTCATTTTTAAAATATTTTACCTGCAGCTGGACAGCAGCTGAATTATAACTTTTTACACAGAACTTACTCTGCTGAGCTGAGGAGATTGTGAGGTAAAATATCTTCTATTTTTACATAGAGATGCTCAGGTGATATTTTCCTGTCAGTTACAAGTGATTTAGCATATGAGTATTATGTCCCTTTAAGTTAATAAGAAGTGTGAGGGTGGGAAAAGTTTGCACAAATGACCTCTTGAGGTCTTGCCGTAGATTCCCAACAATCGACATGCAGATCTGACAGACCTGGCTAATAGGTGGGGGACAGTGTAATTCTTTGAGATATTATAACATTTTATGTTATTAATAAATGTTACTTAAACTATTCAAAGCACAAATTACATAATTTAACATATATTAATTGAATGATAATTTGAAAACATTTAATAAATATTGGCTCATTTTAGCTTAATATTGGCTTGCATTTTAGCCAGGTGGGTAGTAAAACCAGCCAGGCATATCCTGGGGAGAACTCTGATACATAATCAGTATAAATTCTTCTATGAGTGCATGTAAAATAAGTGTGTATATATCTATCCCATTAAACACACTATCTATAACTACCCTCCTGCTGTGGCACACACTCACTACCCATTCCCTTACATCTCCCTTAGTGTTACTAAGGTGCAATAAGTACCACGTTACAGAGCCGCCTGTCTGGTAGGGCTGGTGGGCACGCTGTTTGTGGAAGGTCTGTGGCATTAGAGGCTCGGGGGCTGCGCTGAGGCTTTCGGCTTAGTACGGCTGATAGTGCTCTGTGTGCTGTTTAAGCTGTCTGCAAAAGTGCTTGGATATCTCTATTCAGTGGCGTAGCGTGGGGGGGGCCACAGGGGCGGTTGCCCCGGGCGCAAAATTCTGGGGGGCGCAAAATGCTTGGCTCCCAGCCTCCCCAGTCCCCACCATCTCAAGACAGTAGACAGTCACAGTCCCACTCCCAGCGGCGCTACAGGGAGGCTAAAAAATCTGACAGGCACCTGCGCCCAGCCGTTCTGTCTCTCAAGTGAACTGTCTACTACTCTGAAGTCAAGACGTGCTGTGTAATGATTTAATTATCATAATTTTATGAGTGTAATCCTATCCGACCGTTACCTGCTGCTAGACTAGTGTTTATGCCACTAGTTAGCATGGTCCACTCCCACTCCCAGCGCACATGTCAGGAGGGAGAAAGAAGTCAGAGCAGCAGAGCCAGAGTGGAGTCAGACTGACTAGTACGCCGCGCCCGCAATGATAAGGGGTAAGTAGTGTCAACAGAAATTACCAAACTCATCACCGGGACCGTATCAGAACCAGACCACCAGTGCCACTGCCAGCCAGAATTATAATTAAATTATTATAGCCCCTGTTTTTGCCTGGGCCCTGGGGAATAGGGATTGGAAATGGCAACGCACGCAAAATGCAGCTTAGCCTCTACCGTTACCCAGGTGACGTTGCAGGGCCAGCCAGCCAAGTTCCAAAGGACCCAGAGTCACTCTGAGCCAGCCAGACAAATTCCAACTTCCAAAGGACCCAGCGTCTGAGCCAGCCAGCATGCCAGAGTGTGAGAGTGATCTATGCTGCTTTAAAGTGAAAGCTGGTTATTTTATTTCAAATTCATTTTTAACCTGGGTAAAATAAAACATACAAGATGTAAATGATCTACATCTTGTATGTTTTACCCAGGTTAAAAATGAATTAAAAAAAATAATAACTGGCTTTCACTTTAAAGCAGCATAGATCACTCTCACACTCTGGCATGCTGGCTCAAATGTATTTAAAAATTAAATACCATGTTTAAATATTAAACCAAAATTTTTTAATTGTTAAGTTATATAATGTACTTACTTAATGTATATAATAAAGTAATGGTTGCCTGAGTTTAGAATTATATATATATATATATATATATATATATATATATATATATATATATATATATAGTACATATTTTTGTTGTTAAAATAAAGCTTTGTTTGTTTTAAAACAAAAACCTGTCTCCTAAGTTGTTGAGCTGTCTCCTATATTCAAAGCAAATTTGCCAATCCCTACTGTACTGGTGGAAGAGACTCAGTCAGTGCTAATGGATTAGGGGGGCGCAATTCTTGCCTTGCCCTGGGCGCTGAGAAGCCACGCTACGCCACTGTCTATTTATGTATTCTTCATTGGAAATGTCCCCTGCAGCGCCTTTGGCACCAAGGGGTAGATTTACCAAGCAGCGGATGCTGCAATTGGCTCACTGGAAACCTAAGTTAAGATGCAGCGGTCATAAGACCGCTGCTCCTTAAGTTGCCCGTCACATTTTAGGTGGCAGACTGCACTCATCCCGATCAGATACAATCGGGGCGATTAACACCCCCTGTGCAGGGGGCGGCATTGCACAAGCATTTCACCAGAAATGCTTGTGCAATGTTAAATGCCGACAGCGTCTGTATAGGAGGTAATAAAAGGTCTATCTCCCATTCAGTGCTTGGGTTATTTTGTGTGAAAACCCTAGCAATCCTATTTCCGGCCAGCCCCTCTGGTTTTGACCCTGGTAAGTTCTTTGGCTTCTATTAACCGTCTATCCCCATTCTGACATGCTGGCTAAACACCTTAGTTTGTCTAAGTCTGGTATCTCCTTCTGCTGTGAAGCACGGCTACTGACAGATTACCGGGTGATGAACTCTGGCTTCCATACTCTACAACCTGCTCAGAGTTTTATCCAGCGTAACTTTGTTTGGTACCTGAAACGCATGTCCGACTTCAGTGGCTCCAGTCATCAAACTAGGTAATTACCTAATAATAACATTCTACTAATGCTGTGATCAGGGCCCCTACATTAGCTTCCTTAGGGTCTCTACTTTATTTTGTTATTGTTCTGTTGTAGAAAGTCCAATTCCGATGCTGTTTATGAAAAAGCTTCAGAATTTGCAAAGTTCCTGCCTAAAACAATTTGCCGCTCATTGCTGGAGAAACAACATTTAAGATGTTTTCTTGCACTTGCCTATCTAGAGATTAAAGGGCCACTAAACCCAAAATCTTTCTTTCATTATTCAGATAGAGAATAGAAATTTAAACAACATTACAATTTACTTCCATAATTTATTGTGCTTCATTTGTTAAATATCCTTATTTGAAGAAAAAGCAATGCACATGGCGAGCCAATCACATGATGCTTCTATGTGCAGCAACCAATCAGCAGCTAGTGAGCATATCTAGATATGCTTTTCATCAAAGAATATCAAGAGAATAAAACAAATTAGATAATATAAGTAAATTAGAAAGATGTTTAAAATTGCATTCTCTTTCTAAATCATAAACGAAAAAATGTGGGTGGCATGTCCCTTTAAGGTAACTGTTATACATTTCCCTTTGCTTCTTTCAGATACAAACACAGAGGATCCTTATTTTGGGGTCACATTAGGATATGGAATCCCTTTGGGAGAGGACATTAAGAAAGGCTGCTTAATTGCTCGCAGCAATAACTGGCCATTACAGTAGTAGCAGCCGTGACTGAGTCCGCAGGGGGACGTAGGGAGGGGATGTGTAGTAGGCGTATGGGAAAGCAGAGGCTAATGATTCTAACGAACTGCAAGTTTCACAAAAGCCTGCCTGCGCTTTCCAGTGATCTCACCAGCCAGTAATACTAGTAAGGCCCTAGGGACTAGTAAATACAAAGATCTGCAAACTGCTCTAGATAATCTCCATATCACATTGGGAACATGCTCTCTGATTCAATGATTCACATTAACCTCTTCTATCCAATATGAAATATGTGAGCCATTTTACCTAAAATGTATGTGTTTTACTGCTTGGAAAAATACATTTAAAAAAAAAAAAACTACCATCAGTTAATGAGAAACAGGGCAGAAATCCCAGACAGAAATGCTTTTACTTTAGAATAGGGCACTCATAAAAAATGTTTTATTGCATAAAAAGCATAAATAAAGATCTTCCTAAAATAGCACAGATACAGATCTCCATAGTGTGGTAAAAGCTTTATAATTACACAAGATACAAACTGAGGGATATAGTACAATCTAACCTTCAATTCTCTTAATATAGCTTGCCACCACTAATCAATATGCCACAAACTGCCCATCTAACTGTAACTCTCCATAATTTGTTTAGTTTACTGAATTTACATATCTATTATTGGTATGGTTTTAAAATCCAGCACCATTACAGGAAGTGGACAACGTTACAAATCATGTTGTCCCACATCTTGAGCAGTAAAGCTTTGATATTACATTTCTAATTCATTATGAGTCCTGGGACGGCCAATTGGATTCATCACAGGGACAGGATCTTCATTAGTTCACTTCATTTCTTTATTTAGTAAACTGTGTTCTCTTCTCCCTTGAATAAGATACCAATCTGTCCTTTTGTACAGCCCGTTTTAGAGCCAGATTACAAGTGGCGAGCGAGTCACGATATCAATATTGCAACCGCGCTAAATTTAGCGCAGTATTACAAGTGGAAAGTAAATGTGACTGTGTGAGGGCAAACTTAATTTGCACTCATCGGATTAGCGTGAATGAAGACCTTACGTAAAGGGTAAGGGGTTAAAAAAACACAATACATTAAAAATTACAGTTACACTTCCGGCTCTAGGTTTTAGTATAAGTTGAGTTTTGTTGATGTTTTCTTTATTATTTTATCTTAATTTGACTTAATTTTATTTAGTTTTATTTAGAGAGTACTCCCTCTATTAAGTAAAAATGTACTTGAGTGTCACATAGAACTTTGTAGATTTTGTCTTAAATGGATGTAAATTTTGATGAATCAGTGCCCGGCTTTTAATAATCCTTTTAAAAACAGGGGCACTTTCATTCATCAAAATTTAAATGTCACTGTTTTTTTTTTAAATACTTACCTTTTCTTTCTGCAAGCCGCTCCTGTGCTTCCTCCGCCCCTCGCAAGCCTCTGCCGATGTCAGAAATAACGATTCCGGCCTTCCACCAATAACGGCGTTGCTTTAGGCAATTATTCCCCCGGGGGGAAAGCCATAATTGGAGGATGCCGGAATCGTCATTCTTGACGTAAGAAGAGGCTTGCGACGGAGCTGGAGAAGCGCTGGAGCGGCTTGCAGAAAGAAAAGGTAAGTATTTTAACAAAAGCAGTGTAATTTAAAGTTTGATGAATGAAAGTGCCCCTGTTTTTAATAGGATTATTAAAAACCGGACATTCATTCCTCAAACTTTACATTTACTTTAAGCACCTATGAAAAACTGTACCAAGTGAGTTATGCATAATTGTAACATCGGCTTGTCTGCGTTTGACCTTTGTGATTTCTTTGTTTACACTTAAGGTTCCCAATGAATAAAGATATTAAAAAAATTACAGTTATACTTATATGAACACTATCTGACAAAAATTATTAATATAAAAATTAAAGGGACAGTCAACTCAAACTGTTTTATTGTTTAAAAAGATAGATAATCTCTTTATTACACATTCCCCAGTTTTGCACAGAAAACATGGATATATTAATATACTTTTTACCTCTGTGATTATCTTGGGGCATATGTATCAACCCTGCAGGCTCGCCAGAAACAGCAGTTATGAAGAAGCGGTCACAAAGACCGCTGCTCCATGATATCTTTGTGACCGCTGCTTCATAACTGCTGTTTCTGGTGAGTCTGAAGACTCACCAGAAACACGGGGCAGATAGGCCCCATGATACGATGTAGCGTATCATGTCCGATGCACATCGATAAATGCCGCCAGCATACGCTGTCAGCATTTATCATTGCACAAGCAGTTCACCAGAACTGCTTGTGCAATACCGCCCTCTGCAGATTAGCGGCCAACCGGCCGCTAGCAGGGGGTGTCAATCAACCCGATCGTATTCGATCGGGTTGATTTCTGTTGGTGGCCTCAGAGCAGGCGGACAAGTTATGGAGCTTGATAATTCGCCCCCCTAGATCAAACATTTTTGAACTTTATTTAAAATACAAACTTGTTGGGGGCGGAGCCGACCATTATCTATGATGGCCGCATTGAGCTGAAGCTCCGTTTAAGGATTGACATCTAAGGAGAAAATCCTTTGGTTACATTACAATGTGATCCGGTAACAGATGGGAGAATACCCTTGAAAGCACCAGGAATAACTGTAGAGTGGAAAACCCGACACGAGGCCTATTTATCAAAGGTCTGGCGGACCTGATCCGACAGTGTGGATCAGGTCTGACAGACATCGCTGAATGCGGAAGGCAATACGCTCTCCGTATTCAGCATTGCACCAGCAGCTGCAACGCCGCCCCCTGCAGACTCGCAGGGGGGGGTCAATCAGCCCGATCGTACTTGATTGGGTTGAATTGTTGCGATCTCTGTCTGCCTCATCAGAGCAGGCGGACAGGGTTATGGAGCAGCGGTCTTTAGACCGCTGCTTCATAACTGCTGTTTCTGTCGAGTCTGAAGACTCGCCAGAAACACGGGCCCTCAAGCTCCATTCAAAGCTTGATAAATGGGCCTCAATATCTAAGAACAGCCACTTATACAGATCCCAATAAGTCTGCGCTATAATCGCGCCCTCTTGTTCAAGCCGGGAAACGTTGTGTAGGGCCTTCAACACTTGTGGCGCAGTAATAATTCCATAAACGGGAGCAACAATACCTGCAAAAGAAAAGCAGGAAAACTCCTTAATCACATACCGGAGCCTCAGACACGTAACAAAGATCCTGCAGGAGTTTAAAAGACAAGACACAACGGTAAGCGACAATTATACACTGCATACCAACATCAGCTGCAAAGGACCAAATAAATAAAGTCCTTCCCTATACCCCTACTTTGGAGAAAGATAAGAAGGCTACACTAAAGATCATAAAGAGGGTCTATTTAACTAATACAGAAAGCTGTGCTGCAGTTTAGGAGCTCACACACAGAAAATCAGCGGAATGAGGCTTAAGTAAAATAATAAGTCCACATGTTTCATCACCTCATCCCTTCATCTTGGCAACGAGTATAGCACAGTTATAACACCATTCATGGAACGAGGCAAAAAAATTAAACCCCCTTATCACGAGGGATCATTCAACTTAGACATAGTCTAAATGTTTAAACTATAAGCCAAACATTCTATCATTAAAAAATGGCTTCTATAAAGTTCAGCAAAACAGACAAAGGGGCTAAATCTCCTCACCCTTCAGGCCTCAAGATGAATGCCTATTTTAAGGCCCTACAAGTTAACACCTCGGAGGAGGATGCAGTAAATATACCCCTAGAAGAGTCACAAGACTCCAATCACCCCTGCTGACTGGAAGGACTTTACCTACTAAGGCGGATTTCACACAATTCTTCCAACAGGTCAGTCAAATGATTAAAGAAAACCTTTCGGAAATTAAAAAGGATGTAGCAGAGCTAGGAGGAAGGGTAGCATATTTAGAGGAACAAGCAGAAGATCAAACTTCAAGTGTAGACATCTGTTCATGGAAACAGGATGCTCAAGAAGCACAAATTAATTTTCTTCAATCCAAATTAGAAGATTTAGACAACAAAGGGAGGAGGCAAAATCTATTTATTAGGGAGATCCCTGAAAAAATAACAACAGATTACCTTCAACCCTTCCTGCAAAAAATATTTAAAATTCTATTAAATGAAACACAAATGCCAGATCTCCCCTTGGACAGGGCACATAGAGCTCTAAGGCCACTGCCCAGAGACTCTGAGTCCACTAGAGACATGATATTGAGGTTCCACAAGTACACAGATAAGGAGAAAATCCTCAATGAGACGAGGAAACAGCAGTCATTCAAAACTGAAGACATCCAACTACAATTTTTCTCGGACCTTAGTCCAATTAAGCTCCAGAACCATAAAGAAGCAAGGTTTTTTACCCTTCATCTAAAGGATCAAGGTTTGGCCTACAGATGGGGCTTTCCCTTCAGTTTGAAGGTGTGGAAGAACAACAAGATCGCTACATATCGCTCTCCGGATGATCTGGAAGGTTTTTGTAATCAGCTGGACATCCCTATTCCACACTACCTCCACTAGAAAATGCCAATGATTTTCCTCCACCGAGACAACAGCACTCTCACTGGTCTAAAGTAACCAGGAAAATATCTAGGGACATCTCCTCCAAAGTGGACAACATAACTACAGGAGCTGAAGTCAGCTGAAGTGGCTAGATAGGTCTCTTGAACTATCCCACTGGAAATGTAGGAAATATGTTCACCTGATTATCAACCTGATCGCAGCCATTTTATAATCCTGAGATAACTCATATCCTTTATGATGATTTCTTGTAAATGTATAGGGGAATTAGTCACAGAAAGTATACAAGCTTTTTGCAAAGCAGAATTGATATTCTACAAAAAAAAAAACTTAGGTAATGTTTACTTCTAAAAATGCCTTCAAAATGAACCACCTTTTCTCCTTAGGTGCAACCTAACAGGCTTAGGTTGATTCAACACCCCAAGGATTCCCACCTCCACACTGGAGATTGTGGGTTATCTATGTTGAGTTTATTAATTGTTTATCAATGTTTGAATTTGTTTTTTTTGGTTTATACTGGATCATTATTGGCTGTTATCTTTTCCACTTTCAACACCTACTATACCAGAGTTCACACATTAATCTCTTCTACTACCTCGAAACATGCATTGTTATCTGGATGAACGGGGCGAGTCCGGGACCTTGGTAGACTTCAGAGGGTTGGACCCTAAGGTAAGCCAAGTCACTACATATCATCCCCATGGATACAAGACACGAAAACATTGCCTTAATCTCACAAAATTGTAAACTCTCCCACTAAAAGATCAGTTGCCTGAACTGGTTTAGAAAAAGGTAACATTGTATTTGTCCAGGAAATGCATTTCCTTAAAAATAAAGAACCTAACTTTAGGTCACGGGAATTCCTCATGGTCTATTTACATTCCAATAACAAGAAAACTTATAGGGTGGGTATACTATTTCACAGGCACACACACTTTCAATTAATAGAAAGACACAAAGATAAAGAGGGCAGATACCCTATATTAATAGGCCTTCTATATAATCGCCCAATCACATTAGCTAATATTTATTCACCCAATTTAGGACAATCCCAGTTTATCAAAAGAATATGTAATAAGTTACTAGAAGTTCAGAAGGGGGCTCTTGTCATGGGAGGGGACCTCAATGTGGCTTATTTCCCCAACAGGACTGTTCACAGCCGACCATTATCTATGATGGCAGCATTGAGCTGAAGCTCCGTTTAAGGATTGACATATATGGAGAAAATCCTTTGGTTACATTACAATGTTGTGATCCGGTAACAGATGGGAGAATACCCTTGAAAGCACCAGGAATAACTGTAGAGTGGAAAACCCGACACGAGGCCTATTTATCAAAGGTCTGGCGGACCTGATCCGACAGTGTGGATCAGGTCTGACAGACATCGCTGAATGCGGAAAGCAATACGCTCTCCGTATTCAGCATTGCACCAGCAGCTGCAACGCCGCCCCCTGCAGACTCGCAGGGGGGGGGTCAATCAGCCTGATCGTACTTGATTGGGTTGAATTGTTGCGATCTCTGTCTGCCTCATCAGAGCAGGCAGACAGGTTATGGAGCAGCGGTCTTTAGACCGCTGCTTCATAACTGCTGTTTCTGGCGAGTCTGAAGACTCACCAGAAACACGGGCCCTCAAGCTCCATTCGAAGCTTGATAAATGGGCCTCAATATCTAAGAACAGCCAATTATACAGATCCCAATAAGTCTGCGCTATGATCGCGCCCTCTTGTTCAAGCCGGGAAACGTTGTGTAGGGCCTTCAACACTTGTGGCGCAGTAATAATACCTGCAAAAGAAAAGCAGGAAAACTCCTTAATCGCATACCGGAGCCTCAGACACGTAACAAAGACCCTGCAGGAGTTTAAAAGACAAGACACAACGGTAAGCGACAATTTACACTACATACCAACATCAGCTGCAAAGGACCATATAAATAAAGACCTTCCCTATACCCCTACTTTGAAGAAAGCTAAGAAGGCTATACTAAAGATCATAAAGAGAGTCTATTTAACTAATACAGAAAGCCGTGCTGCAGTTTAGGAGCTCACACACAGAAAATCAGCGGCATGAGGCTTAAGTAAAATAATAAGTCCACATGTTTCATCACCTCATCCCTTCATGTTGGCAACGAGTATAGCACAGTTATAACACCTTTCAGGGAGCAAGGCAAAAAAATTAAACCCCCTTATCAGGAGGGATCATTCAACTTAGACATAGTCTAAATGTTTAAACTATAAGCCAAAAATTATATCATTAAAAATGGCTTCTATAAAGTTCAGCAAAACAGACAAAGGGGCTAAATCTCCTCACCCTTCAGTCCTCAAGATGAATGCCTATTTTAAGGCCCTACAAGCTAACACCTCGGAGGAGGATGCAGTAAATATACCCCTAGAAGAGTCACAAGACTCCAATCACCCCTGCTGACTGGAAGGACTTTACCTACTAAGGCGGATTTCACACAATTCTTCCAACAGGTCAGTCAAATGATTAAAGAAAACCTTTCGGAAATTAAAAAGGATATAGCAGAGCTAGGAGGAAGGGTAGCATATTTAGAGGAACAAGCAGAAGATCAAACTTCAAGTGTAGACATCTGTTCACGGAAACAGAATGCTCAAGAAGCACAAATTAATTTTCTTCAATCCAAATTAGAAGATTTAGACGACAAAGGGAGGAGTCAAAATCTATTTATTACGGAGATCCCTGAAAAAATAACAACAGATTACCTTCAACCCTTCCTGCAAAAAATATTTAAAATTCTATTAAATGAAACACAAATGTCAAATCTCACCTTGGACAGGGCACATAGAGCTCTAAGGCCACTGCCCAGAGACTCTGAGTCCACTAGAGACATGATATTGAGGTTCCACAAGTACACAGATAAGGAGAAAATCCTCAATGAGACAAGGAAACAGCAGTTATTCAAAACTGAAGACATCCAACTACAATTTTTCTCGGACCTTAGTCCAATTACGCTCCAGAACCATAAAGAAGCAAGGTTTTTGACCCTTCATCTAAAGGATCAAGGTTTGGCCTACAGATGGGGCTTTCCCTTCAGTTTGAAGGTGTGGAAGAACAACAAGATCGCTACATATCACTGTCCGGATGATCTGGAAGGTTTTTCGCTACATATCACTGTCCGGATGATCTGGAAGGTTTTTGTAATCAGATGGACATCCCTATTCCAACACTACCTCCACTAGAAAATGCCAATGATTTTCCTCCACCGAGACAACAGCACTCTCACTGGTCTAAAGTAACCAGGAAAATATCTAGGGACATCTCCTCCAAAGTGGACAACATAACTACAGGAGCTGAAGTCAGCTGAAGTGGCTAGATCTGTCTCTTGAACTATCCCTCTGGAAATGTAGGAAATATGTTCACCTGATTATCAACCTGATCGCAGCCATTTTATAATCCTGAGATAACTCATATCCTTTATGATGATTTCTTGTAAATGTATACGGGAATTAGTCACAGAAAGTATACAAGCTTTTTGCAATGCAGAATTGATACTCTTACAAAAAAAATAAAATACTTAGGTAATGTTTACTTCTAAAAATGCCTTCAAAATTAACCACCTTTTCTCCTTAGGTGCAACCTAACAGGCTTAGGTTGATTCAACACCCCAAGGATTCCCACCTCCACACTGGAGATTGTGGGTTATCTATGTTGAGTTTATTAATTGTTTATTAATGTTTGCATTTGTTTTTTTTTGGTTTATACTGGATCATTATTGACTGTTATCTTTTCCACTTTCAACACCTACTATATCAGAGTTCACACATTAATCTCTTCTACTACCTCACAACACGCATTGTTATCTGGATGAGGGGGGCGAGTCCGGGACCTTGGTAGGCTTCAGAGGGTTGGACCCTAAGGTAAGCCAAGTCACTACATATCATCCCCATGGATACAAGACATAAAAACATTGCCTTAATCTCACAAAATTGTAAACTCTCCCACTAAAAGATCAGTTGCCTGAACTGGTTTAGAAAAAGGTAACATTGTATTTGTCCAGGAAATGCATTTCCTTAAAAATAAAGGACCTAACTTTAGGTCACGGGAATTCCTCACGGTCTATTTACATTCCAATAACAAGAAAACTTATAGGGTGGGTATACTATTTCACAGGCACACACACTTTCAATTAATAAAAAGACACAAAGATAAAGAGGGCAGATACCCTTTATTAATAGGCCTTCTATATAATCGCACGATCACATTAGCTAATATTTATTCACCCAATTTAGGACAATCCCAGTTTATCAAAAGAATATGTAATAAGTTACTAGAAGTTCGGAAGGGGGCTCTTGTCATGGGAGGGGACCTCAATGTGGCTTATTTCCCCAACAGGACTGTTCACAGGGACGTTGCACAACCCCTTCTAGGACAAGGACTTTAGTTCTCCAAGCTCTCAAGGGACTAACCTTAATGGACATTTGGCGTATTCACATCCTACATCCCAAAACTATTCTTTTTTCTCAAACCCATTGCACACATATTCACGAATCGACTACTGGTTTATAGGCCACAACAATTTGCCTTTGATAAAAGATTCCTACATATCACCTATTTCTTGGTCAGACCACTCATCAGTCTCCATTGTGTTGGAGTGGCCCTCATTACCTCAACATCCATACATGTGGAGGTTAGATGAGGCTATGTTACATGACCCTATATTTAAAGAACAAACCCAAGAGGCCATTATAGAATATTTTAGGTAAAACAAACATAATTCAGTCACCTCCTCCACAACATGGTTAGCTCACAAAGCAGTTCTTAGGGAGACCCTAATTAAACAAAAAGCTGCAAATAAACGTCAGCTTACACCTAAATATAAGACCTTACTTGAACATTTGCAAAGAGATTAATTAGCACATAAACCTCACCCACAAAGACCAGACTTGTATAAATCTCTAACCAGATCAATAGAGTTATTTAAAGCACGTCTCCACATAGAAACATTAAAAAAGCACTATATCTTAAGAAACTCTATTTTCATGGTGCAAATAAAGCAGGTACATTACTCGCTAGAGCTCTGAAACGCAAGAACTTTCAAAACTATAATTATAACATAAACAACAAACAAGGAGATACTATACAAGAATCCAGGGCAACAGCAAATTAGTTCAGAGACTACTATAACAACCTTTATAATCTCCCTAAAGCCACACACCCAACCCATTTGAGAGCACTGGCAGATTGTATCCAAAATACAGACCTAGCCAAAATAGCAGATTCAGATATTGAGGCCCTAGAAGAACCAATAAACCTACACAAAGTACTAACTGTAATAGAAAATCTACCCTTGAATAAGAGCCCAGTTCCAGACGGTTTTTCCAATAAATACTATAAATTATACAAAGACATATTGGCTCCACACCTTCTGGCATTTTTCAATCAAATAGACCATACTGGACGATTCCATACAGAATGTCTTGAGGTACATGTCTCGGTTATCCCCAAGTCCGTAAAATCACCACAATTAACAGGTAACTATAGACCAATTTCTTTATTGAATACTAATTTGAAAATATATAAAAACATTTTAGTGAATAGGCTTAATCGAGTACTTCCCCAAATCATCCACTCTGATCAGGCGGGATTTGTCCCTGGCAGGGAGGCTAGAGACAATACAATCAGGACACTACAATTAATTTATCATGCAAAATATACAAAAACAGTAATGGTGGTAATATCCACAGATGCCGAGATGGCATTTTAATGTCTAGACTGGGAATTTCTTTTTACAACATTACACAAGATAAGGTTAGGGCAGATAATGTTACGTAGAATCCAAAGCATATATAAATCCCCTACAGCGAAGGTCGAAATTAACAACCTCCTATCGGATCCCTTCTCTTTACACAATGGTACGTGTCAGGGTTGTCCACTTTCCCCTATATTATTTATTATAAGTATGGAAGTACTGGCTCAAAGAATTAGAGCCAACCCCCCAAAAAAAAGGAATCAAAGTAGGATCCCTCAAATTTAAACAATAATTATATGCAGATGACGTACTTTTCACACTTTTCCATCGTCAGGTTTCTGTGCCAGTGAGACTAGGAACAATACGATCAGGACACTACAATTAATTGAGCATGCAAAATATACAAAAACGGAAATGGTGGTAATATCCACAGATGGCTTTTAACGTCTAGACTGGGAATTTCTTTTTACAACATTACACAAGATAAGGTTAGGGGGAGATAATGTTACATAGAATCCAAAGCATATATAAATCCCCTACAGCAGAAGTCAAAATTAACAGCCTCCTATCGGATCCCTTCTCTATACACAATGGTATGTGTCAGGGTTGTCCACTTTCCCCTATAATATTTATTATAAGTATGGAAGTACTGGCTCAAAGAATTAGAGCCAACCCCCCAAAAAAAGGAATCAAAGTAGGACCCCTCGAATTTAAACAATCATTATATGCAGATGACGTACTTTTCACACTTTCCCATCCTCAGGTTTCTGTGCCAGAAGTTTTAGAAGAGATTAGGAAGTTCAGAACGTTTTCAAATTTCGCAGTAAACGAACAAAATTCAGAAATAATTAATATTTCTCTCCCACATTTTAAACAATACTACAATCTTGCGCTTTTAAACATCAACCAAGAGCATTAAAATATTTAGGAATACACCTATCTCCAAACCAAAAAACACTTATAGAACCTAACTTCACCAAATTATTCACTACAATTCAAAAGGACCTTTGTTCATGGAAAGATCGCCCATTTTCTTGGTGGGGTAGACTGCAGGTATGAATGTCCTTCCTAGACTTATATATGATACATGCGGCCCTATACATCCCCTACAAAATCTTATTTTACAGAAGCAAAAAACCTTAAACTCTTTTGTCTGGGGAAACATAAAGCCCAGAATTTTGAAAACTACAATGTATCGCACAATCTAAGAGGGGGGTCTTAGCCTACCAAATTTGGAACTATATTATCAAGCTACTAGTTTACAAAGAGTTATAGATTGGCATAGAAATAGTGACATAAAAGGTTGGATTCCAATGGATTCCCAGATTTTACACTCCCCATCACCAGGAGCTTTGGATTGGTTACCAAGACAAAACCGTCCACAATGGCTAACTACGTATACACTTTTACAACATGCCTTCGGGATGTTTGGGACTCAATTATAAAACACTACCCAAATATTTCTACATTGAGGTCCCCTATATCTCATATTTCACCTAACACTAAATTACTAGGGGGTTTGGAATCGTCCACAATGGCTAACTACGTATACACTTTTACAACATGCCTTCGGGATGTTTGGGACTCAATTATAAAACACTACCCAAATATTTCTACATTGAGGTCCCCTCTATCTCATATTTCACCTAACACTAAATTACTAGGGGGTTTGGAATTCAAGAGGAATACTACAGATAGCTACACCCCGAGATGAGATACACAATACCTATACACAAACTACTCATGGACGGTAAACTTAAAAAGAGACAGGACCTTGGGGACATAATTGGGGGGCTTTACATATTGGCTAAAACACAGGCAAATACAACATTTTCTAACCACTTATCAACATAAAAATTTAGTCAGACATTTGACTCCATTCGAGCAGTTTTGCTCAATGGAAATTCCAGTGCGTAACACACGCTCATGGACCAGGAAACTCTTGTTGGCAACACAGAATTCCAAATTACCAGCATACACGGAAAGATGGGATAGAGATTTAGGTAGAACACTCTCTGATATAGAATGGAACCGTATAATACAAAACACGAGAAAATCTTCCTCATCTACCAAATTTTTAGAAACAAATTACAAGATTATAACCAGGTGGTATCTTACTCCAGTTAGACTGAAAAGCCTCTTTCCAGCATCTTCAAATTTGTGTTAGAGGGGATTTGGACAGAGAGGTACCTTACTCCATATTTAGTGGGAATGCCCGAGACTTAAACTCTTTTGGCTAAACATTAAAAAATTCATCAAGTTACTTGTAGAGACTCACACACAGCTAGCCCTTCTCAGTTTGCTACCCCAATGTCCGTGTTAAATTAGATTAACATTAATACAACTATCTCTTAATTCAGCTACATCTTTAATTGCGAAATTGTGGAAGTCACAGTGTAGTCCAACTCTGGAAATCTGGATTTCTCATGTGGATTACACATTAACGCTTGAAGAGTATGGTTACTACAAAATTAATCATTTAGATTTCCTGGGGTATGTGAAGTTCTTATGGGATATTAGCAGGAGAGAGTTGCTATCTGAAACATAATGCTGAGACAAGTAGTTTCCCGGTTAGGAGTATAGGATACAGAGAAAATAATTAATCTACAACCCGGGGGAGCCCGGACTCGTTTTTATTTCTTCCTTCCTGTAAATCTCTTCTACATGAAAACTGATTACATAATCTGTCTACTAATTTACTTAAAAATTCAAGATGTGTGAAAAGTGTATAGATCAAAACTAAAGAGATGTTTAATTGTTGAATAACGGTCGAACTAAAGATATAACTGAATCCAGAAAGTTAATATTTTTGTTGAAATGTATGTTTTTTTTATTTTTCAAATCATCCTATTTAAAAATGAACCACCAAGTCTGGACTGATAACATAGACGAATAGCTATACTTGTAAACTAACAGGTATAAGATTAAGCTTATAGTTACTCATTTTGAAACTCTCTGTAATGTACCATTTTTTTTCCAATAAAAATAAATATATATAAAAAGAAAAATACAAACTTGTCAGATGATGATTTGGCCTGCCTCATAGCTTAATGTCACTATCCTTGACTACGGGCCCCTAGATCCCATGCATGAATTATACTTTTTGCATACTGTAGGTTCCCCTTATGTAGGATACTCACAAGAAAATACTTATCTCAAAGTACTATTTTAGCAGTCTGGGTCCTCAAGACACTAAACCCAAACATTTTCTTTCATGATTCAAGTAGAGAATACAATTTTAAACAACATTCCAATTTACTTCTATTATCTAGTTTGCTTCATTATTTAGCTATCCTTTGTTGAAGAAATAGCAATGCACATGGGTGAGCCAATCATACGAGGCATCTATGTACAGCAACCAATCAGCAGCTACGGAGCATATCTAGATATGCTTTTCAGCACAGTATATCAAGAGAATAAAGCAAATTAGATAATAGAAGTAAATTAGAAAGTTGTTTAAAATTGCATGCTCTTTCTCAATCATAAAAGAAAAAATGTTGGTTTCATGTCCCTTTAACTTGCGCAGTTAATGTATCCGTTAGCAAAAAAAAAAAAAATCACCATGCAGGATAACAAAAATCCCTTAAAAGAATCATTTCCAAGTTACTTGGAAATACATTTCTTAAAATGTGATGCACACAATTAAAAAAAATTCCAGACGTGTTTCGCAAGATCAACTTGCTTGTAGTGAAGAGGTTAAAAGAGCATTTCAATGCAAACTATAGCTATAAAATGCTATAATCTGATAAAAATACACACTACTTGTATTTGCCAGCCTTCACAAGCAACAGATGCAATTGCTCACAGTGTTTTCTGGAATCTACTGGGTTAATATATACAAACACAGACTGCAATTGCTCACAGTGTTTTCTGGTATCTACTGGGTTAATATATACAAACACAGACTGCAATTGCTCACAGTGTTTTCTGGTATCTACTGGGTTAATATATACAAACACAGACTGCAATTGCTCACAGTGTGGCTGTCAATAACAAGCTGCCTAGTAAGCAGGGGAAGTGCTCACAGCGTCACACAGGGCTGCTAAAATGAGTGACAGAGGAGGGAGCAACTGTCACACTGCCTTATAGTTCAGTACTCTTTTGCTGCAGAGGAGAGAACTAGTATGGTAAGAAAGTACTGAGCTTTACTAGCAAACATATCAGGCAGGTAAAGGCAAGTGAGTGACTGTGCATGCAAATAGGAGCCCATATTGCCCCGCTGCTGTCTGCACTTCCTTCACCACACACTTGTCAGGGTGCCAGGAATCAGACTGAGACAAGAAGTGCAAAAAATAATCACACCTTTATTAATAGCAAAAAATAATAAAAAGTCCACAAGTCAAATAACAAGCCAGGAGTCAAAACCAGAGCTGGTAGTCAGACGAGCCGAGTCAGGAGCCAAAGCGAATAGTCAGACGAGCCGGAATCAGGAACAAGGAAAACAGCAGAGACAGGAACAAGCCAGGGATCAGGAACCAGGAAGGACGTCAGGCAGCCAGGTAATACACAGGAACTCTCACAAACAGGTCTGAGACAACGCAAAGGCAAAGCATACTGAACAGAGGCCCTTTAAATAATAAGTGATGACATCACAATTCTGAGACTGCATCCTGTCTCACATGGATGATGCACACCAGTCTGGCCATAAAAGGAAGTGTAGGAAATGAGCAGCATCCCCCACAATGAACCATAGTCAGGAAGAGAGGTGAGTAAAATGGCCAGCAGCACATGGCAAACAACAGGGAAAAAACCCTGAAAACACTTCAGCTGAACAGAGGCGGAGTGCTAAGCAGACTAGGCATTCATTGAACACAGGGCTTATTGCAGCAGGAATTCCTACATTCTAATGTGCCTGGACATTTCCACCCCCTGCACACGCCTATGAATATTAGACTATATGATTGTGCTTGGAGGAAGTCAAAGGGCCGGGCTACTATGCCGCAGACACCTGTTTGATTAAAAAAAAAATGCATATTTTCCTATGCGCCTGTGCAAGGCCACATCATGAGTGGGGCCTTAGGTGATCGCCTAACGAACGGTAGAGATGCCTCTGGTCATTTTATCCCCTTGGTTGCCAGTAACATATATACACAGTAGTGATTTGGCCCCCTTGACTGCAAGGAGCACACACACACACAGCAATGATTTAACACCACATATAATAGAGAATGCACAATGTTACTTTGTTTTCGGACATCTTTTTAATGCATAGTAGCACAGGAGACCCTTTGCATTTAGCTGACACTTAGGGGACTTTAAAAATGCTGTAGATTTAAGTGTCAATTATTTTTGTACAGATTTTACTGGCCAGCCTGCTTAATTACTGGACTGTCCAGTTGAATACTGGCCACCAGACATCTCTACACAGCTCTGGTGGTGACTAGGGTTGCCACCTCAGCCATGTTTTCCTGGACACCTATGAGTTATACATACAGCAGGGTGTGCAGAGAGGAATATAAATAATGCTTCTCAGTGTAGGGTTGAAATTCAGGTTCCTACTTGCACACCCTGCAGCATGTGTAACTCATAAGTGTCCAGGAAAACATGGCTGAGGTGGCAACCCTAGTGGTAAGTTACCCCCTTATTTACTGTCAGGTCAGTGTTTGAGGTTCTTCTGGGGTTCCCTGGATGCGTCCTGTATTGGGAACAGCTTCACAATAATGCAGATTTGCAAGTGATCAATGACTCATATTTGCCTGTGTGTCTTCTGTGGTACATTCACTGGCATATTAAACTATTTCCAAGCTATCTATTCACACCCAATTACCAATGCTAAATATTGGTTTTAAGATGCAGTACATAATGCATTACAGGTTTCAGAAGATTCCACATTTCATGGATAGAGAAATATCAGTTGAGTACAAATATAGCCTTGGTTTATTTACAGCTCAACACCACCCTCTAGTGGTTAAATATAAGTGCTGGAAAAGTGGTTGTATACTGTAATATGTATATAAGTAAGACCAGGCAGGATACTTTATATTGTTCCTAATTTCTTTGCTATATCCCAAACATCAGCCTAGAACAGAAAGATATCAAACGTTGTAACAAACAAAAGCCAGTAGTGTAAAGGCCAAAAAATTAGTACAAACATTGGCCTAGATTACAGCTAATGATATCTATCAGTATAAATATTTGTATGTATACTTGTGTATTTATGTGTTTATATGTGTAAATATGTATGTGCACACATACATATTAACACCTTTATACACATATATAGACATATATATATACAATTGTGAGACCTTCCCAGTGAAATGCCTTGAAATATTGTTTTTAAACCATTTTAATATATTTTTTTTAATAGAAATACTTGAAATTCCTATGTTCTTCACATAGAAGAAAATGTTTTTGTTTTTTTTATTAAATAGAAATTTATATATATTCACATATATAGCTATAAATATATATATATTTACAACAACAACAATATACTATATACAGGTGGCCCTCGTTTTACAACGGTTCAATTTACACCGTTTCAGAATAACAACCTTTTTTTCCATTCATGTGAGTGCTATTGAAAAGCATTGAGAAGCAGTGCATTTATTAAAATAGCCAGTAGGTGGAGCTGTCCGCTTGTGTTGCAGCAAAGCCAAGCAAGCTGAAATTAATCAGTTTAACCAGACCTGAGCTATCAAGCAGATTTCAAAGGAACAAGATCTTCCTGTCTATAAATCAGTCCAGATTGGAATGCATAGAAAGAACTGTTTGCAGAAAAATGCAATTGAAGTCTGTGTTGTGTGATTATTTTATTAGATTTATAATGCTGTTTAGCAAATGTTTTTGTTAATTTAACTTAGTTTAATTATATAGTCTGTGTTGTGTGATTATTTTATTAGGTTTATAATGCTGTTTAGCATTTAAAGTCTTCATTTCAAAGCTTTTAAAATAATGTATTAGGTGTTACTTATGACAATTTTGAGAGGGGCCTGGAACCTATCTCCCTCACTTCCTATTGACTTACATTATAAACTGGGTTTCAATTTACAGCGGTTTTGATTTACAACCATTCCTTCTGGAACCTAACCCCGGCGTAAACTGAGGGCTACCTGTATATATATTTATTTAAAATTTTACTTTCAACTTGTAATACCAGCTGAAACATAAGAGAGCTATTGATTTACCTTGAGGGCAGTTAGCACCCAACGGCGCTAAAAATGTATTGCTAAACTTTTTTTGGGCTGCGCTGCAGACTTGCGTGCTAGTCTTCTCCTCAGCTTCACTCGGCAGATGCTATTTTACTTAGCGCTTGTGTTTTTCCTTGCTCCGATGTTGGTGTTCACTAATAGGGGGTGAGTACTCGGCATACCAAGAGCGAGAGGGGTGTTAGTTGGTCTTTCCTGCTCTATATTTCAATATATTTGAGATATTTTTGGGGAAACACTGTGTATGTGTATGACTTCACTTGTCCCTATCATAGTGCAATATAGTTATTATGAGTAATAAGCAGTGCAGCATTTTAGTTCCTGGTATTATCCCTTATTACAGAAAGTTTTCTTTTATTTATAGGGGCCGATTTAACAAGGGCCGAATAGCCCTGAATGTAACTGTTTCCGTGAGAGCACGCCGGAAACAGTAGTTAAGAAGCAGCGGTCTTAAGACCACTGCTCCTTAACTCGTATGCCTCCCCTGAGGCTGCGGACATCAATCCGCCCGATTACATACGATCGGGTTGATTGACACCCCCCTTCTAGCGGCCATCTGCAGGGGGCGGCATTGCACAAGCAGTTCACCAGAATCCGCCCGTGATATGATAAATCTACCCCATACTGTCTGTGCACTTATTTCAGTATCCTCTGTTTGTATGGAGCAAACTGGGACTGTTCCTGCTACAATGTCCTCAAACTTGTTAGAGGGGAGATACACAGAATTTTATTGAATAATGGCCAGATTACAAGTGGAGCGATATTTGTGCTCCACTAAGTGATACCAGCGCACTCTAATGCGTGCTGGTATTACAAGTTGACAGCAATGCGTGTTTTTTTTTTGTTTTGTTTTTTTAAATGCTACAATTTTTATCTTTTCAATAAAATAAACTACACTGTATTTTGGGGACATTTGGGGCACAGTTATAAAATTAACCTGAGATCTGATCTTTGATTAATTTTGTAAGCACTAATTGCTATTGTGAGCTCACTGTAGCAATAACCAGCCACTTGTAATGGCTAGTTATTTATCACTCGCCCGCAAACGGGTAATTTTGCACAAAAATTAGCGCTCCAAAATCTAGCCCTAAATGTATGTTGGCCACTGTTTGTCCTCCTGTGCAGCTTTGCAGTTTATGTTTAAATTCTGTTTTGCTAGGGTACACCTTCTATTCCATGTAAGGTGTCATGTCCTCTGTCAGTTGGTGCCTGTCACCGGGGGCCTACTGCTTTTGTCCCCAGAGTTTAAGGATTACGTGAGAAATACTGTTACTGAAGTGTTGGCGGCCATGCCCTCTTCAAGTAAGCGCAAACATTTATTCTCTCATTCTCTTTCTAGGCTTGATTTACCTTCTACTGACATTTCTAGCAAAAATATTGAGGATTTAGACTCTGAGGCTTCTGGTTCATCTTCATAGGGAGAAATTTCTTCTGAGAGGATCAGGATTCTGATTCTCTTTCCTTTAATTTTTTAGACTGAGCATTTATGAACTTTGCTTAAAGAAGTTTTGCAAACTTTAGGCGTTCAAGACTCAAAGTAGATGGAGGATAAATCTGTTAAGCAGCTTCATTTGATTTTTAAAGCTGCAGCTAAATCTTTGGAGGTATTTTCTGTTCCAGATGCTGTGTGAAATAATTTCTAAGGAATGGAATAAACCAGGTATTCCTAATTTACCCTCTCCAAAGTTTAAAAAGATGTTTCCAATTCCTGAAGCCAATTTTGAGCTATGGGAACCTGTTCCTATGGAGCTATCTACACTTTTAGCTAAGATGACTACAATCCCAACAGAAGATAGCACCTCTTTCAGAGATCTGATGGTGGAAAGTTGGAAGGCTTTATTCGAGAATGGGTATTATTCAAGCTAGCCATGGATATTGCTTGTGTCGCAGATGCTGCTTGTCTGTGGTACAAATTCTGTCAGATCTAATTTTGGAGGAGACTCCATTAGAGAATATTATGGAACATGCAACATTTCTCAGACTTGCAAACTCTTTCATTTGTGATGCTATAATTGAAATAATACATATCAATGGTAAAAATATGGTTTTGGTGGATTTACCAGATGAGTTTGGTAATCTTTTCACATTGCCTTTTTAAGGCAAGATTCTATTTGGACCAGGATTAGATGTTATTTCCACTGTTACGTGAGGAAAAGGATATTTTCTTCCTCAAGCCAAGAGATCAAACAGAAAATGTAGATCTTCTAATAGATTTCAGTCCTTTCGCAATTCTAAGAAGCAAAATGTCTCTACTTCCCTAAAACGCTCCCTAAAGAGTCCACTGTTCAGGGATGCATACAACCTACACTAACATTTCCTAACCCCATATCCTCTCCTCCTTTGTTATCCCCTTGAACTCTCTTAGCTTGTATGCCTATGAGCCCAGCTGTTTGCAGATCACCTTCACAAGAGCTGACTACAACAGTGCAACTCTCGGCAGGGCCCTCTACACACTTGATCCCTATAATTTTTTATAGTGCATCTGTTGGCGATCTACAAATAACTGATAACAATAATAATATTTTGCAAATGAGATTCTGCTAAATCATCATGCTAACCCAGTCCTGTTTAGAACAAATCTAAACAAAATAAGAAGCCCTCTTTATCTACAAAGTATCCCAGATTTTTTTCTGGTAGGGGAAAATATCTGGAGACAAACTGGCTACCCCGGTCCGAGACTATATCCTTAGGTAACCCATGTAAATGGAAGACCTCCCGGGCAAAAATTGAAGCAAGCTCCTGAGCGGTTGGCAGCTTCTTCAAGGGAATGCAATGTGACATTTTAGAAAAACGGTCAACCACCATTAGGATAACAGTATTTCCATTGGAAACAGGGAGCTTGACAATGAAGTCCATGGAAAGATGTGTCCAAGGACGCTCACCATTAGCAATAGGTTGAACAAGATCCACAGGAAGACGTCGAGGAGTCTTATTCTGTGCACAGACTGAGCAGGAGGCAACATACGCAGCAACATCAGAACGAAGACCTGGCCACCAGAATTGTCGAGTGACAGACCAAATCATTTGGTTCATGCCCGGGTGACCTGCGGCTTTAGGATAGTGGTAAGTGTGCAAAAGTTTAGTTTGAAGATTCTCAGGAGCAAAGCACTTACCACTAGGTTTCTCAGGAGGTGCATTGGTTTGTGCAGCCAGGATCTCCTCCCCCAAGGGAGAAGTCAAATTAGTACGTATGGTAGCCAAAATATTGTCAGGAGGTATAACTGGAGTAGGTACAAACTCCTCCTTGGACAGAGATAAAAATTGTTGAGAGAGGACATCAGCCCTAACATTCTTACTACCAGGCAGGCAGGAGACCACATAATTAAACCAAGACAAAAAAAGCGCCCATCTGGCCAGTCGGGGCGACAAACATTTTGCTTCGAATAGATAAGTTAAATTCTTGTGGTCAGTAAGAATGAGCACTGGTACGCTAGTACCCTCGAGAAGATGCCTCCATTCCTTGAGTGCCAAAATTATGGCCAGTAATTCCCTGTCGCCAATTTCATAATTGCACTCCGCTGGAGACAATTTCTTAGAGAAGAAACTGCTCGGATGCAAGGAACCGTCAAGCGTATGATGTTGAGACAATAGGGCACCTTCTCCAGTCTCAGACACATCGACCTCAAGAACAAAAGGCAGGACAGGGTTAGGATGAGCCAGAACTGGAGCGGCAGCAAAGGCAGTCTTAAGACTATCAAAGGCCTTAATGGCAGTAGGTGACCAATGGAGTGGATCATTCTCTTTACTGGTTATGTCTGTGATAGGTTTGACCAAGGAAGAAAAGTTTTTAATAAACTTTATATAGTAATTGGCGAAGCCCAAAAAACGTTGAATAGACCGAAGACCAACTGGGCGAGGCTACTGCAGAGTCGCAGAAAACTTGTCAGGATCCATGGAGAACCCTGCAATGGAGATTACATAACCTAGGAAAGTTACCTGAGTCTGATGGAACTCACATTTACAAAACAGGCCGTTATCACGTAGTCTCTGAAGTACCCATGTGACATCAGAACGATGAGCCTCAAGTGTGGATGAGTGTATGAGAATGTCGTCTAAGTACACCACAACACACTGTGGCAACATATCTCGTAGGACATCATTAATAAATTCCTGAAAAACAGCAGGAGCATTACATAGGCCAAAGGGTATTACAAGATATTCATAATGCCCGCTCCTGGTGTTAAATGCTGTTTTCCATTCGTGGCCCTCCTTGATCCTAACGAGATTGTACGCTACTCTCAAATCAAGTTTAGAAAAGACTGTAGCTCCCTTGAGGCGGTCAAAGAGTTCCGTAATGAGTGGAATAGGGTCACCATTCTTAATGGCAAGACGATTAAGACCCCTATAATCGATGCATGGTCTTAACTCGCCACCCTTTTTCTTCACAAAGTAGAAGCCAGCCCCTGTAGAAGAGCAGGATTTGCGGATGATCCCCCGCGACTGAGCATCGGCAACATACTCCTCCATAGCACAATTTTCTGCAACAGACAGAGGGTAAACCTGGCCCTGAGGAGGAATGGCTCCGGGTTGCAGGTCTATGGCACAATCGTAAGACCGGTGAGGAGGCAACGTACCGGCATGCACCTTGTCAAAAACGTCTAGAAACTCTTGGTACTCCTCTGGCAATTGAGATACCGAAGAAGTGCACAATACTTTGACTGGTTTCCGAAGACAAGTGAAAATACATTGCGGAAACCAGGACAAAATTTCGGACCTGCACCAGTCAAGACTGGGATTGTACTTTTGGAGCCAGGGATAACCCAGAACAACTGGAAAATGCGGAGAGTTTATCACCTGGAACTGGAGGGTTTCAAAATGGAGAGCCCCAACAGCCATGGATAATGGAGCGGTTTTGTGAGTAACGAGTGCGTGCTGAAGGAGTCTGCCATCAATGGCTTCAATAGCAAGCAGAATGGACCAAGGCAATACAGGAATAGAGTGCTTTGATACAAAAGCACTGTCAATGAAATATCCCGCAGCACCGGAGTCAACAAGAGCCTGGGTGACTATGGAGGAGTCCACCCAGAAAAGGACAACCATGACCATAGGTTTAGCCTTTAGAGGTTCCTAGGACGAGGATAAACCACCCAAGGTCTGCCCCTGACAGGACCTTAGGTGCGAGCGTTTCCCATCAATGTAGGACAAGACTTTATTTAAAAGGTGGCCCTGTAACCCACAATAGAGGCAGAGCCACAACCTGCTCCTAAAGGCCCTCTCCACCGCGTGAATCCCAACTGCATCGGCTCATGGGAGGAGAGGGAGGCATGGGTGAGAACGAACACGTAGGAGACAACAGAACAGGAGGCTTCCACAAGAGCTTCTTGAAAGAGGGCCTCTCACTTAGTCTGATGTCAATTAGGATTAAAAAAGACACCAATGCCTTGAGATCCTCTGGTAAATCTCTGGCAACAACTTCGTCTTTAATCGCATCAGATAGCCCATGAAAGAAGGCGGCAAAAAGGGCTTCATTGTTCCAACCCACCTCTGCGGCAAGCGTACGGAACTCAATGGCATACTGAGCAACAGATCTCGTACCTTGCTGAATGGACATGTCATTTAGCAGCAGAGGTGGAGCGAGCAGGAACATCAAATACCCTTCGAAAGGAGGCCACAAATTCAGGGTAATTTGAAATCACAGGTTTATTAGTCTCCCACAAGGGATTAGCCCAGGCAAGAGCTGTGTCAGAGAGTAATAAGATGAGAAATCCCACCTTAGCTCTGTCAGAGGGAATCATACCTTTATTAATAACAAAAAATAATAAAAAGTCCAAAAGTCAAATAACAAGCCAGGAGTCAAAGCCAGAGCTGATAGTAAGACGAGCCGAGTCAGGAGCCAAAGAGAGTAGTCAGACGAGCCGGAATCAGGAACAAGGAGAACAGCAGAGTCAGAAACAAGCCAGGGATCAGGAACCAGAAGGGACGTCAGATAGCCAGGTAATAAACAGGAACTCACAAACAGGTCTGAGACAACGCAAGGGCAAAGCATACTGAACAGAGGCCCTTTAAATAATAAGTGATGACATCACAATTCTGAGACTGCAACCTGTCTCACACGGATGATGTTCACCAGTCTAGCCGTAAGAGGGCATGCAGGAAATGAGCAGCATCACACACAATGCACCAGATTCTGTAAGAGAGGTGAGTAAAATGGCTGCCAGCAGCACATGGCAAACAAAGCAGGGGAAAACCCCTGACAGTATAGCAGTTGTTCCTAACCTGGCTCCATATTTACATTTGGCAGTCATACCAATAAACTACTATTGTTTCTTTGCAGTCAAGAATGGAAGATAAATGTTTCTAAAACTTTGCTGACTTATCAAACAAAAGACACCTTCTTAGGGGTAACTATAGATTTTGTCTCCATGCGTCTTCAGATTACGTCTCATCCTTCAGTAACCTTGTGTATGGAGGTAATAGGTCTGATGGTAGCAGCATCAAATGCTATCACTTTTACCCTCTTTAGCTATGCATACTGAAGCAATGGAGTGGAGATTACACTTGTCTTTCTCAGGTCAGTCATTTACCTCTTCTGATCTGCCAGCCCTATGGTGGAATTGCAACCAGAATATATCTTTGAGAATGTCATTTCTACATCCTTCATTCAAATTCATTATCACAGATGCAATTCTCTTGGGTTGGGGAGGGGTCTGGGGATCTCGGAGTTCACAGGGAGTTCGGTCTCCTCAGGAGGTGAGGTTACTGATCAATGTTCTGGAACTCCATGCAATATTCAGAGCTCTTCAGGCTCGGCCTCTTCTAAAGTCAGAAATCTAAATTCAGTTTAAGACAGACAATATTACTGTGGTACCATACATAAATCATCAAGGAAGCACTCACAGTGTCCTGGTGATGAAGGAGGTTTCACAGATCCTGTGTTGGGCAGAAACAAATCACTGCACAATTTCCGCATTTCACATACCAGGTTTCATGAATTGGGAGGCGGATGATTTGAGTCGGCAGTCTCTTCATCTGGGGGAGTGAGTCTCAACAGGAGAGTTTCAATCAGTTAGTACACTGCTGAGTTCCAAACATAGACTTAATGGTTTTGCACCTAAATCACAAATCTTCCAGGTACTGGGAAAGGCACAGAGATTCACAAGCTTCTGCTTGGCCATGCAGAATGTGGTAGGCAAATTTAGTTCAGATGTTCAGTGCTGTTATGTTTCTCAAATATGTGTATAGGTTATTTAGAACCACTCGGTCTCACACAATGTGCAAATCCTATTACTTCATAGAGATCCTAATATGATCATAGATCTGAGGGTTCCTAGAATGGAAATGGGTTCATGAGCGGGGATTTTTGAGGGCATATTCTCTTTAATGAATTTGCCCAGGTTTTCGTTCTCAAGTTGTAGGTCTCTCATACCTTGTGTGAGTATGTCCACTCTTTGGGAGAGGGCAACAACATGTGTTGCTAATTCTGCAGTTTCCATTTCTATTAACCTTTATTTTAAGGCTTGGTAATATGTTATGTTTCTCAAATATGTGTATAGGTTATTTAGAACCAATCAGTCTCACACAATGTGCGGACCCTATTACTTCATATAGATCCTAATATGATCATAGATCTGAAGGTCCATAGAATGGCAATAGGAGATAAACAAGCTTACGGAACTTTATCCTCCAAAGTATAGTAAGCAGCAATTTAGGATAAGCAGCGGGGAAGAGATTAAGTCCTTTAGATTACTTGTAATAGAAGGTTTGCAGGGAGACTTCAGAAGGGAATAATCCAGGAAACAAGGGACTATAACAAGTAGACACGGCACAGTAAATGTGAGAGCGATAGTCCACTCTCAAAACACAAATAACCAAGCAATATTATGAGGAGGAGGAGGCTATTTAAGCAGGTGGAGGTGAACAAAAGACCTCCCATAATAAAAGCAACAGTAACAGAGGCAAAATGGTATGATACATAACAAGTGCTCCTCCATGGTTTTTGCCCTTTCATCCAGATCTGTTGCCTCAATGCCCCTTTTTTCATCAAAATCTCCAGTCTCTCAATTTAGCAGCTTGGAGATTGAGCAGCTGATCCTTTCTCAGAAGGGTTTTTCAGACTAAGTGATTGATACGTTAACTCATGCCCGCAAATCGATCACTAGATAGGTATATCATAAGGTTTGGAATGTATATATTTCTTGGTGTAATTAGAGAAGTTTGTGTTAGTATTCATTTAGAATTCCCAGAATTCTACAGTTTCTTCAAGATGGTTTGGAACAAGGTTTCTCAGCTAGTTCCCTAAAGGGCAAAAATTTCTGCTCTTTCCGTTTTGTTCCATAGAAGATTTGCTAAGGTACCAGAGGTACACACATTTGTTCAAGCCTTAGTTAGAATTAGCCATGTTATAAATCCAAAGAAAACTGACAGGCCACTGCAGATCCTTGCGTAATGAGGTAAACCCGAACACTGCTGATGCTGAAGGAGGAGTAACAAACACAGACCCGTGAGGTGCTAGCTGGACACGGCTAAACGTAAGCCGCAAAAGGTACTACAACACTGAAAAGAAGCAGCACTCATGAGGCACGTATGAAAAATAAAACCACAATTTATTGGGAAAAAGGTAAAAATAGAGGCATAGAACAGGTAAATTAACCCTTACGCGTTTCGTGCCGCAAATGGGCACTTAATCATAGGGATAGGTATTGCAACCGGACACCCCCTTCTTAAAGGTGAAGTGACCAATTGGATACCTTGACAACACTTTAAAAATACACATAGACTATAGAAACATGCTTAATGAAACATGATATTGTGAGAAATATGTAATCAGGAAGAAGACTGTCCATATGAAAATACACACACCAATATAAATGTTCCATGATGCTATTTTAAAAGAACTTTCAGCAAAAGAACTTTAATTAACATAGAATCCCTATTGGTGTCACTTGATATTCCGTTATTATGTAACAAGTATGGTATTCAAAAGTAATATATAACATAGTATAATATATGATGATAAAATAACATCATACACTCTGTGTGAAGGAATATGTCAAAATTATTTGTGAAAGTATGCTAAAACACATGCAAATATATGAAAATGAAATATGTTAAATATATTGAAAATGTGAGAGCCTAGTTCGTTTGCACATATGTTGTATCTAAGAAATATGAACAACTTCTACTCTTCAAAGATCACAAAGAGCTATTGCTAAACATGGCCATAAATTCACATCACAAATTTCCATTTCATCCGAAATTAAATAGTTGTTAAAAATATTTACATTTTATGCATACGAAAAAAATAAATAAATAAATGACCATGTTAACAATGATAGTAAAAAAGGAATAAATAAATGAATAGATAAATGGATATGTGCTTAAATGACTTAACCCATAAATCACAGATAGACACCTCAATTTTTTAAAATTTAAGTTAATTGATGTCTAATTTCTAAGGAGAAAGAGACACACATTCCATTTAGTACACTAAAGATATATATAGCTGGAACAGGATTAAAGTAGGATATAGATCACATTTAACAATAACTTTACCCTACAAAGAGGCTCATGTCCCATTCCCTATTCAAGCCTCCTGGAGTCAGGGTCCTCAATTTATAAATCCAAAACATCTCCTGTTTCAGTAATAATTTGTTCCTATCCCCTCCCCTTATTGGTCTTTTTACTGTATCAATAACTTTTACACTCACGTTAAACCTATTGGTCATGTGCATTGAGAAATGGGGGCATATGTATCAAGCTCCGAATGGAGCTTGATGCCCCGTGTTTCTGGCGAGCCTGCAGGCTCGCCAGAAACAGCAGTTATGAAGCAGCGGTCACAAAGACCGCTGCTCCATAACCTGTCCGCCTGCTCTATGCCACAAACCTGAAGGTAGAATTCATTGTCAAACATACAAAAGTTGTGTTGTAGCAACCATCGTTTGCCAACCTATATGTTGGTTGGTGGGAGAATAATGTGATTTATAGCGGTGAAAACCCATATGTAGAGTCCATTGTCATGTACATGAGATACATTGATGATAATAGTCTCAATCTAAAGTTTGTTGGGGAATGCAGACACGACACAATCAATTTTCTTGACCTCAATGACAATTTTTTTCTTGACAATTTTTGCGTCTTAGGAGAAATACCAACTCAGACATACATTTTGAGAAACAGGCATTAGCACTGAGGGAAAGATTGAGTGAAAGAAGCTATGGAGAAAAATTACTTAATATCAGTCTTATGCAAGCAAGTAGTCACACTCAGCAAAGTTTAGGGTCTAAGACCATGAGAAAGAATAATGAATTTAATGATTCAGTTGTGTTTTTTTTCTACTGGATATTCTGACCAATTCAATCAGGTGTGTGGTATTTTAAAAAGGAATTTGTATATTTTGAGACAGGATGAGGCTCTCAGTGAAGTTGTTGAGAACTGTAAATTTGTTCCCAGAAAGGCACCCACTCTGTCGAATAGACTTTCACCTAGCTTGGTTTGTTCTAGGAAATACGAAAGAGAAACCTGGCTACATAGAAGAGGTACATTTAGATGTGGGACAGGACCATGTCAAACTTGTGATATCATTAGTCCTGGGACCACTTTTACTAGCTTCATTACACAAGAACAGTTTTAAATTAAGTTTTATGCAAACTGTAGAAGTGAGTATGTTGTGTATCTTTTGGAGTGTAATTTTTGCAAAATGCAGTACAGGTGGCCCTCGGTTTACAACGGTTCAATTTGCACCGTTATATATTACTTTTGAATACCATACTTGTTATATAATAACGGAATATCAAGTGACACCAATAGGGATTCTATGTTAATTAAAGTTCTTTTGCTGAAAGTTCTTTTAAAATAGCATCATGGAACATTTATATTGGTGTGTGTATTTTCATATGGACAGTCTTCTTCCTGATTACATATTTGTCACAATATCATGTTTCATTAAGCAAGTTTTTATAGTCTATGTGTATTTTTAAAGTGTTGTCAAGGTATCCGATTGGTCACTTCACCTTTAAGAAGGGGGTGTCCGGTTGCAATAACTATCCCTATGATTAAGTGCCCATTTGCGGCACGAAACGCGTGAGGGTTAATTTACCTGTTCTATGCCTCTATTTTTATCTTTTTACCAATAAATTGTGGTTTTATTTTTCATACGTGCCTCATGAGTGCTGCTCCTTTTCAGTGTTATGTTATAAATCCAGTTTCTTCTCTGTGGAATTTGAATTTAGTTTTGAGGGTTCTAGAGGCTCCTCCATTTGAATCTATGTATGAATTAGACATTCAGCTCTTATCTTGGAAAGTCTTGTTTCTCTTAACTATATAATCAGCAAGGAGAATATCTGTCATGGCGCACCGCTCTAGCCATTGCTAGGGGCGTGGTGTCTCCTTCCCTGCTCGTTGCCAGGGGCTGTGTTGGGTCCGGATGTGTGCAGCGCTGACGCCATCGCTGTACGCTCCTCTCTCTGATGCCGGTCCTGACGCCTGTGTTGCGAATCCTGTGCCTATGTAAGTGTTTTCAAATCGATCTATCACTGCCCAAGCATAGGTGTTACTTTGTGTGATAGATCTTTACTGCTATTTGCCTTATTGTTGATGAACCCTGCCTGTCTGACTACTCTGCCTGTTAAACCCCTAAATTGCTGGATTGCTTTACCATTGCCAAACTCTGCCTGCCTGACCATTCTAATGGTTTACCCTTGGACTGCTTTACCGTTGCCAAACCCTGCCTACCTGACCATTCTAGAGGTTCACCTTTGGGCTGCTTTACTGTTGCCGCTGAAGACTATCCTGCCTGTGGTAAGTGCTATTTATCTCATCTTGCGAACTTTCTCTGCTCTGGGATATTCCCAGAAGCCGAGTTCGGTCTGATAGTGGAGTATCCCATGAGTATAACAGTATCAGAGTTATTGTCTCTATATTTTGAAGGCTCGTATCTTATTTTTCATTGAGACAAGGTAGTTATTTGTACTCTTTATGGAAGTGTTTCCCAACCCCAGTCCTCATGACCATTAACAAGCCAGATATTCATTATATCTTAACTAGAGCACAGGTGAAATAATAAGCTGAAGGGTGAGCCGATTATTTCCTCTATGCTCTAGTTCAGATGTAATGAATATCTGGCTTGTTAATGGTCATGAGGACTGGAGTTGGGAAACACTACTTTACAGTTTCGTACCTAAGGTAGTTTCTTCAGGGAACATTAATCGGTAAATTGCAGTTCCTTCCTTGTGACCAAATCCCAAACGTTTGAAAGAAAGATTATTGCACAATCTAGATATAGTGCGAGCTTTGAAATATTATTTGCAAACTACTAAGCACTTTAGACAATCCTCCAGTTTATTTGTGCATTTTTCAGGAAACCGTAAGGGCATGACAGCATCAGCAGTTTTAGATTCTTGGTTAAAGAGTTTAATACATAGAGCTTACTTGGAGGTAGGAAGGTCTCTACTACAATGTATTACAGCTCATTTTACTTGTTCAGTTGCCACTTCCTGGGCAATCAATAGTTAATTTTCTAAAAGTGCCCCAAATGCCCTCAAAATAGAGGAGATTATAGTTATTAAAAAAAATAACTGCACTAGGCAGTTTTGTGGTTTAAAAATTGGTGTGAGTGGGGTGCTTTTACTTTGCAGTCTATGGGAACTGTGTGTTCCCATAGGCAGCAATGTAAATATACGTATATGTCTGACGGCACCAGAACGAGGCTACCATAGGAGCCTATGGAAGCGCACTCTCGTAAGCGTAATGCTTCCTAGCAATGCGAACGCAAGCTTGCATTCGCATTGCGATTTACTTGTAATACCAGCTCACATTGTCGTGCGCTAGTATTACAAAGTGGAGCGCTAATATCGCTTGCACGCAATCGATATTTAGTGCTCCACTTGTAATCTAGCCTTTGTCTTTTCTACGTTTCTGTTCTTCTCCTCTGCTAGGCTATACATTTAGACTGGGAGGTAAATGGAAGTTGAAGGGACTAAAACGCTAGCGGCTAGATTTAGAGTTCGGCGGTAGATGGGCTGTTAACGCCACGCGTGTTTTATGTCTAACGCACGGCATTGTTTGACTCCGGTATTTAGAGTTAATATAAGACCATCTAACGATGCTCCTAACGCGTGTATGTCACACGCGTAATCCTGCCCGCGTTAGACAGTCTCCCATAGAGATCAATGGGAAAGGCAAAAAATAGCTTTTTTCACCTAACACTCGATCTCGCGAGAAATACGCACAGCTCAGTCATATGACGCATACCACATCATGCACAACAATAACACGCCGCAAATGTCACAACATCAATCAATCAACAAAGCACACAAGCATTACACATTCACAAGCGGGGGAAGTTTTAATACTATTTATACGTGGAATACGCATATACTTTAAGATGCGGAAAATCGCACAATAACAACAAGGATTAAAAAATATATACATACACTAAAAAAAAAATCGCATTCAATATCATTATATATTATGAAAAACATACATATACAACACTTCACGAAGAACACACCATCGCAAATTCACATTTAAAAAGAATACTATTGTACAATGTTAGAGAAAACGACCACTATGACATCATCGCATTCTACACATTCCACAAATACCAACTCAAAATGAGCATGCGCAAATTAACACACCTAATACACATTGCAATAATATTAATTGCTAATAAAGCACACCTGAACACTAATTACAATGGAAATTGGGACATCATTAAACATTTACACAGGGTATATAAGCACCACACAAGCAGGGCTTCTTTGACTGTGTTGCTGGTGGGTCTTTGGAGATTTAAGAATAGAGATTTTGCGATTTTTTGAGAGTGAGTTAGTGTTAGTGTGAGAGAGTCAGTTGGTAGTGTTAGCGTGAGAGAGTCAGTTGGTAGTGTTAGCGTCAGATAGTCAGTTGGTAGTGTTAGCGTGAGATAGTCAGTTGGTAGTGTTAGCGTGAGAGAGTGAGTGAGTTAGTGGGAGTTAGCGGGAGTGGGAGAGAGTCTGTTAGTGGGAGCGTGAGTGAGTTAGTGGGAGTTATTAGTGATAGTTGTTAGTGTGAGCGTCAGTTAGTGGTAGTTAGTGAGCGTTAGTGGGAGTGTTTGTTATTGAGAATTAGAAGTAGTGTTAGTTAGCGAGCGAGTGATTTATCTGTACACTTAACACATTTACACGCAAACACATTCAATACATACATACACTTATCAATAACACTACATACACTCCATACCCCCTACCCCCTCATACTACACTCCATACCCCATTCCTTGTAGTCCCATTCCCTTTCATCCCATTTACTCTTATCCCATACCCCATACCCATCCCATACCCATCCCCTAGTTACATTTAGTTTACATATCCTCCTTTTAGTCTTATTCTTTTAGTTTATTTAAATACTCCTTACCCTCTTTGTTTTTTTTTACATCCCTCACACTTTAAGCACCTTTTTTGTCTTTTTAGTTCTTTATTTTGACCCCCTTTCATTTCATCACACTCACTTTTTTTTTATTATTTGGGGTTTAGTTTAGGGAGGAGATGGAGGCCAGGCAGGGGACAGGTAGAGGGGGGAGTAGAGGGAGGGGGAGAGGAACAGGGCAGGAAGGGGGGCAGGAAGGGGGGCAGGAAGCGGGGGTGGAAGCGGTGGGTGGACCCAGCCACTTGGTTCAAGATGACCAAGTGGCTGGGCCCAGTGGCGGTCAGAGTAGGGCTTCACAGTCCGGGAAACAGAGGGCATCGTCACAGGGGAAGGCCAAGGCGACTAGGGAGGCGAGGTTTACGATGGAGGAGAAGGAGGCCCTCGTAGAGGCCTATATGGCCAGGTATAGGATGCTGCAGCACCAGAAGACTACCCCGACTGACAGGAGGAGGCTCTGGAACGAGATTCGGAATGCAGTCAATGCAGTGGGTTGCCGGAACCGGGATATGGATTCCATCAAACATCGGTACCGGGACTGTAAACTTGAACTTAAAAAAAAGTTAAGCCTGGAGGCCCGACATGCCGCAGGGACCGGTGGCGGCCCTGCCCTTGAAATGGAGTACTGCAGATGGGAGGAAATGTTGCGGCCCAGCATCTCCGAGGTGGAAGTAGTCGGTATCGGAGGAATCGATACCGGGAACCTGCCACTCTCATCTGACGGTAAGCTCATTGAACAATAATTTCACATACGAATGTATTTCAATGGACACTATACGCAAACATTTACTTTCATGATTGAGGTAGCGAATACAATTTGACAAAACATTCAAATGTACTTATATTACATAATTTGATTCATTCTTGAGATATATTTTAATGAAGAAATAGCCATGCACACGGTGAAACAATCACAGGAGGCAGCTATATTCAGCTAACAATCAGAATCTTATAAACATATTTAGATATGCTTTTCAGCAAAGAATATCCAGAGAATGAAGCTAATTAGATAACAAAAGTACATTCGAAAGTTGATACTAAATGTATGCTTATAAATCATGAAAGATAAAACATTGGGTTTCATGTGTTAAGGATCCGATTAATGCTATTACGCTGTTTACACGCATTCTATTACTTAGCGGTTACATCAGTATCTAGGCTATAGGTTAGGTGTGCATTTAAACAGACTGAAAACAAACGCAAAAACATTCACATTGACCAGATATCACAAACACTGTTTAGAAAAAGCGGAAATCGTATTGATTGTTTGTTAGATTTCAAAGTGGATTAATGATTCTGCATTTGTAATTGTATCGTAAGCTAAGTCATTTAAACCTTTATTTGCAAATATGCTAATATATACATTTCTTTTTTTAATTTTTTTTTAATATACAGAGTCTGGGGACGAGGCAGCACAGCCTCCTGCATCTCCCCGGGATGAGAGTGGTGGTGAGGAATTCCCACTTCGGAGGGAAGAGGCCCCCCGTGACGAACAGCGCACGGGAGATGATCAAGAGGCCCCGGAAGCACAGGAGGATGCCGCTGAAGCCGCGGAACCCGAGGTCCCTCAAAGACCCGCACTCCGCCGTGCACGGGCACCCCGCCGTGCACGGGTTCAACAGGCACAACAAGAAGAAATAGCGGAGGTGCGGGTTCTACTGGAGTACATAGACCAGATGCGTACCTCCCGGATAGAAAACATAGAAGGACGACGCAGAATACTTGATGGGCAGAATCAAATAATTCAAGGCCAAAACGAAATAATCAGTATACTGAATACAATACAAGAAGGACAAACAAGAATGTTCAATCTTCATCAGGAAATGTTCACATTTTTCCGGGAGGCGCATGCTGGTCTACCTCCTGTTGCTGGGCCTCTTGTTGCTGGGCCTCTTGCTGCTGGGCCATCTCCTCCTGCCGGCCCATCTCATCCTCCTCCTCAGCCATCTACTCCTCCTCCTCCTCAGCCATCTTCTCCTCCTCCTCCTCAGCCATCTTCTCCTCCTCCTCCTCAGCCATCTACTCCTCGCCTTGGTAGTCCCAGTACTCTTCCTTCCACTCCTCCCACAACAGCTCCAAGGAGGACTCTTCGGAGTCGGCAGTTGCCTCTCCCAGAGCCTCAGCCCCGTGGGAAGAGGGGAAGGAAGAGGAAGTAAGTATTTTTTTCCATCTTAAATTTTTTTTTTTGTGTAATGGATAGGTATGTGATGATGTGGTTTTCATACACTTGTGGACCACACTCTGTATATAATCGACTTCTATGGGACCGGGTCCATGGAGGAAGATTCTTTGCAGAGTGTGGGTTATAAGTGTGTGAAAACCACATCATCACATACCTATCCTTGTTCATGATATTGATTGGTTTCTGTGATGTGATGTCCAAACTGTTTCCCGAATCGCTAACTAAATTACCATAACAATTATCCATGATGGCATATTACTGTTTGAATGCCAATAACACAGCTTAAAGGGACAGTCAGAAAATTATTGATTACAAAGAAAACACTGTATTACGCATTATAAAGTTTGAAACAACAAAACATGGAGAAATACATGTGTGACTTATGTGCTTACCCTTGTATCTATGACTATGAAAAATGACCACTTATTTGTTGTTCTGACATAACAACATTTTAGATATCAATGATCAATACATGGTCAATAATATGCTGTATGAGCACAAGATTTTACATATACAAATGCTATCCAAATGCCCTCTAGTGCTCAAATTGTATAATGATTACAAGCACTCTTCAAGATTTAAGAAATGAGCACACCAACCTCATAGGTTTAGATAGCAAATTTAGATAGCAAATGTTCAATTGTTGAGAAACATTTGATATCCTTGTTATTACAGAATTGACTTTTCGAATAATGTAAAAATATTTTTTTTCGAAACTGTCCCTTTAACAACATTACATATGCTAACACATTTTAAGCTTGTTGCTATATCTACATGTACTTTGTCAAAAAAAATATTTGAAAATCACATTTATATTGACGTGTTAAATAAAGTCTATTTTCTTTAAGAGACATTATTGTGTTAATATTTTATTGTAACTATTTTTATTTTAACAATGAATATGGTTTAAAGTCCTTTTAGGAGTGGGGGGGTGAAATATGCTAACAAAAATATATTTGAAGATTAAACTATGTGGATCTCATACATGATACAAAAAAACAACATTTGCATTCAAGGGACAGTATCCTATATTTTTTACATAACTGTATGTAATAGACACTACTACAAACAACAAGATTAACATATACTGATAGCAATATTAAAAAGCTTCAAACACTTGCAAATAAAATAGGGTTAGCTATATTTTAAATATAGATGAACCACCATTACAACCGTAAAACACAATACCCCATCATTAACATATGAAAAGAACCTTTACACAAACTGGACAAAGCTGGAGATGGTACTCACATGAAACTCATTGGCTTTGCGAGGAGTAAGAAAATTACTTACATTTTCTTACAACACAAGACAAAATAAACCTATTGGTTAAACAATGGACTATCTAACTAGAGACAAAATCAAATATTTTTATTTATAATGTGAGTGTCTAATGAACCTTTCATAAAATATACAACGAAATTACATTTAGAAGAAGTCGGCATCATATATTTAGCATATGATAAATGCATATTGATTACTTTATTCAAACACAATAGCGCATATTTATTAATTAGATATGTTCAACATTAAACACAACATTAATTTTTAAGAAAAAGGAACATTGTTGACAAACATATTAAACATGGACTGTAGAGATTTGCACTTGCCTAGAAATATCCTATGCATGAAAACATTTTGCTTTCGTTCGTTGATTCAACCAGACATCCAGCAAAAGAGAATGTGTTGGTCTTTATCAGCTACGGGTCAACAATGTAACATGATGCAAATAATACATATTCGCAAGCTTTTTAAAATTGCATGCAGTCACAAACGTTTTTAACGTGCACAAATATTGCGGGACTACGCAATCCAATCACACGTTTTTTTAACTTTACATGTGCCGTCTTAACATGGCGCTTCCTTGATCACGTAAGAACGCCATCCAATGAAAGGCACATTATTGATCACGTAAGAACGCCCAAAAAAAAAAGGCGCATCCTTGATCGCGTCAAAACGCAATCCAATAAAAGGCATATTCCTGATCACGTAAGAACGTCAGTCAATACAAGGAATCATTGGACAGCCTGGCAGGTGACGTCTTAAGCAACATGGCGCATCCGAGATCACTGAAAAACCGCAGACAATACAAGGACTCAGTGACATCTTGGCATATCATTAAGAAACGTATTTATATTTTAGGAACTAGTATGTGTGTAGATTGCTATCTAGGAATGTCACCAAATTATGAATCATCTTTTCGGACTTGACTGTCCCTTGAACTATAGCTATGGTGTATATCTTTAACATTTAAAAGATACACATGAGAAATACATATGCCATTGATGTTTTAAGATATCTTTGGATTGTTGTTGAATAACAATAGTTATACATGTATTGATTAAACGTGTCATTTATTCAAGTTTAATTATGGTCAGCCTACCTATAGCCATATATGGGAGGAGATGTATTTTGTTAACATATTAGTTAACTAATATTCATCATCTACATTATTTGTATTACACACAGAGATTGATTTGGTTACACTTTGACAATAATATAGATTTGAAAATGAAATACAGGTGCTGTCAACATTACAATAAGATTGTTTATTAATAAAACTATATGTCCTTGTTCTTGTAAAAAGGACAAAAACGCTTTACAAATGGAAATACATTCATTTACAATAGTGATCAACATCACTTAAAGGGACATTATTTTGTTTTTAAAAAGAGCATACACATAGTCAATACTATTTAAATAAAATGAACACTTTACAGGGATTATATCATTGTATCAATACTCAGATCATTTGGTAAAGGTGCATCAATTCATGCAGAGTTTATAAATACACACATGGATATGAACATTTAAATATACATATATACACAAATACAAAAATATATATACATATATAAAGAAATTACTCTGCTAATCATAATCAGGCAATGATAGAGCTAAGAGAAAATAATATAAACACAAATAATAAGATTACATTGGAGATGTTAATCTTAAAGTCATTTACTATTGTCTTACATATATGATTTCATTATAACAAATAGATTTGTTAGGTCCCTTTAAGGATAAACAACATAAACTAGAGCTTGCAAAAAATAACAGGAAGAATGAGGACAAAGATTTGTGAAATAAAATTTATTTTATTAGTATGTAAGAAAACATACACAACGTTTATAAATAATCTTGTAAAAATAAGGAATATATGAGCCATATGACAAGGTAACACAGTGCATCACAGTCCATGAAGAGAGTTGCCAAGGGCCAGCATAGCCCCATTGGAGACACATGACAAGGTAACACAGTGCATCACAGTCCATGAAGAGAGTTGCCAAGGGCCAGCATAGCCCCATTGGAGACACATGGCAAGGTAACACAGTGCATCACAGTCCATGAAGAGAGTTGCCAAGGGCCAGCATAGCCTCATTGGAGACACATGACAAGGTAACACAGTGCATCACAGTCCATGAAGAGAGTTGCCAAGGGCCAGCATAGCCCCATTGGAGACACATGACAAGGTAACACAGTGCATCACAGTCCATGAAGAGAGTTGCCAAGGGCCAGCATAGCCCCATTGGAGACACATGGCAAGGTAACACAGTGCATCACAGTCCATGAAGAGAGTTGCCAAGGGCCAGCATAGCCCCATTGGAGACACATGACAAGGTAACACAGTGCATCACAGTCCATGAAGAGAGTTGCCAAGGGCCAGCATAGCCCCATTGGAGACACATGGCAAGGTAACACAGTGCATCACAGTCCATGAAGAGAGTTGCCAAGGGCCAGCATAGCCCCATTGGAGACACATGGCAAGGTAACACAGTGCATCACAGTCCATGAAGAGAGTTGCCAAGGGCCAGCATAGCCCCATTGGAGACACATGGCAAGGTAACACAGTGCATCACAGTCCATGAAGAGAGTTGCCAAGGGCCAGCATAGCCCCATTGGAGACACATGGCAAGGTAACACAGTGCATCACAGTCCATGAAGAGAGTTGCCAAGGGCCAGCATAGCCTCATTGGAGACACATGACAAGGTAAAAGAGTGCAACAGGCACAACAAAAAACTGATAAAAAGGCCAAATGGCAACAATATAAATACAAATTCAACATGTGGACAGAGGATTATTATCTGCCACCATGGAGCATATCCAGATCCTCCACTTACTGGTCATCCTCTTCATTGTCCTGTGCATGTCCAGCTCCAGATTCAGGCCTTGAACGTAATTGCATAATTTCACGCAGAGTCAAGTCCTGAACCCGGAGCTGGGCCTGCATGGTGTCGTTCATCCCTCTCAGGACAGCTGCGTTCCTCAACACGGCCTGCTCTACTCTTGCTATCCCTTCTAGCATGAGCCATGCTGAGTCACAGCCTAAAATAAAATAAAAATTAATATTAAGGATAATTACACAACAGAATAAAAGATTTTAATACATACATTGTCATCATAAAGACAAATAATTATTTACATCAATTATTTTTCATATATTCTTTACACATGAATTAGGTTATTCAGACAGACAGAAATCATTAAAGGCTCATGTTACTCAAACATGTTGAACCCTTTAATTGGTTTTAGATGATCCACTTATACAGCTTGAGTGTATCAAATCTTGTTAAAGGATTTACATTGTACTTACATTAGCAATTAAAAAATTCAATTTAGACTGTGGTAGGCACACATATCCTTAAACATTTTGGCATTGAGGACAAGCTGTGTAAACATAGCAACCAGAAGAAATTACATTCCCACTGGGTTAGACAAGAGATAATGTATCCACATTTGGACATAAAATTTTGTATCCAAGTAGTGGTGTTTGGTATATGTAGTGATATCCAATTAAAGGGACACTGAACCTAAATATTTAATGGACTGATTCAGATAGAGCATGACATGACAAATCTTTAGAAATTACACATATTCATTATATGTTTTAATTGTCAAGCTATATTTTGAATGCAAGAATGTTGGTTTTTATGGAAGCCAATATTTGTTGATGAACCTTGTTTGTGCATGCTGGTTGATGGATACATTCATCCAACAATAAAGAAATGATGGCCACATTTATTTTATTGTTTAAACTAATTATAGGAATAAGTTGTTTTCAATAAATATATCAAGAGAATGACGAATAATTCATAAGAGTATTCTATTATACATTGGCTTAACATTGCATGCTGGATTTGAATCACAATTTAACCAATTTAACTTCACTGTACCTTTAAGTATCTTATAAAGTGTATTTAGAATGATACTTACAGCTGTGCCTGGGAAGGACAATCTGACACCCAGGACAATGAAGGTTTAAACAGGGGGGAGGGATGGGATTGGCTCGGGGAGGGATGGGAATGGCTTGGGGAGTGGTGAGCTGCTGCTCCAGGGTAGGCCGTACAGCTGGGGAGTGGGGAGTTTGGGTCTGGGCAGCTGTACGGGCCAGAATACGGGGAGAGCGGCGAAGGGGGGTGTATGGGCGTTTTTTGGGAGGGACAGGATATGAAATATGGGAAGGGCTGGCAGTGGTCGGGGCATGGTCATGGGTTTGGTGATGGGAAGGGCTCTGGGTGTGTGCAGAGGTGTGGCCATGGTCAGGGGTGTGTGCACGGGGAGGGGTCTGTGACTGGGCAGGGGCGGAATCCAGATGACCAGAAGTGGTGGATCCATCTGAAAATGTAAAATAAATATATTAACATCTCATACATCCTGACATCAAATCAACGCATTTAAAATTGATTATGTTTTCAATATACCTCGAAGTGTGTTTGAATCTGTAAACTATTCTGAAATGAGGATATGGTATCTATATAGGCACTCAGATGAATCTCAATGACTGTCTGTACAATGTGAAACTTATTATTGTGTTTTGGCATGGAATATGCATGTGACATAATGATGGCATGAATTATATATTCTTAAAAAAATATATACAAGCAGATTTTCATGCTGCCTGATATAGAAAGGGGGCAGTAGTGTATTTGAACAGACAAATAATATTCCTTTTTAAAGGGAAAAAGCTGTAGACTTTGAATGTCTTCAATAAAATGATTTCAAAAAAAGAAACATGTTGGAAACATGATAGATATATTTCACATACCATCAGACTCCAAGGCAGCCTCTTCCTCCTCCATCCCACATGTGACATCAATCTCTGTAAAACATAACATGTTGTGTACACCTTAAGATCAGATATTATAACATATGTTACTGTTGCTCAAATACGCACATCAATGTTGCATTAAAGATATACACACACAAAGTTATGATTTACATCATTTTGATGGAGCATACAAATGACAATAGATTTGTTATTGTCAATAAATCAGAATATTAATGTATTGTTTGTCTTAATGTTAAATTCATAAAAGCATAGTACATAGAACATTTAAGATTTCTCATGTGTGTATCACTTGATGACTGTTGTTAAAAAAAAAAAATTTTAAAAAAACATATGTTAGACATCTTATGAATAACAAATGTGTAGAATAATAAAGTAGAAATTATTAATCGCTCAATATAAAAAATAAATATATAATCAGAAGATAAATTCTATGATTTTTTATAATGTTATGCTTCATCGGAATCATGATCATAATATTGATTAGCAATACACCTTCAATTACATATAAATGAGTCAATGGACTTACCAGGAGACCGCAAAGGCGGCTCTATGTCACTGCTGGATTCCTGTGGGCTCCCCACACCAACTCTCTCTATGAATGATATAGATATATATTATTAAACACATTTTGGATATCACTAAATCACATCTGTCTAGAATTTTAACATTAATCAGCTTTAAAATGTGAAGAATAGAGCAGTCATTACACCAGAAAATGCTTGATTGAATCAAGGGGATTCTGTAAACATATCTGTATTCAACATATGTTTAATGTCAGACTACATTAGACATCAAATTCATCTCAGATGCTGCTATTGCATATCTAAATATACCCAATGATCAATGTTCTTAACCCTTTAAGGACACAGCTTTCACTTAGCTCAATTGTTTTATGACGGAATAATTCCGTCATATGTCCTTAAGAAGTTACAAGAATACACACAAACCACATATTGAGGAGCATCTGTTGACAAATCTAAACAAACATGTGTCACATCGAGCCATTTTTTCAATGTACAGTAATCTTGTTTAGGACACAACACATATTTATCACAATACATAACAAACTTTATTATTACAAATATGTAATCATGGTGCTGTTAGAGTATGCAGATATATATAAAGTAACTCCAACAGATAATTAGATTTATATATCAATAGTTTTTAATAAAAATAATGTAATGATGAATGAATCTATTTTGTCTTAAAGGGACACTGACATGATTAATTTAAATAATTGATTTCTATGTTCAAACTGTAAAAAATGATTTAACATTGACTCCTATTATAATTCGAATGTTGTTCGATATTAATCTTAAAGGCAGATAAGGAATATTGGATTCAATAAATATTGTTTGTTGAAGGTATCCACCAATCATCAATATAAACCCAGGTTGGTCAACAAATATTTAGATGCACATAAACGTACTTTATTTATTTTAAAATACATTTAGCAATAGAATATGTCACATATGATGATAGTATTATATTTTATGTTTATTAATATTGCATACTGTATGTGAAAGACAATATTAATAATTGTAGTTCAGTATCCCTTTAATCTAAAATTAAATAGATTCCACAATGTTGTTGTTTGTTAATGAATTATCTACTCCATATGTTGATGTAATGAATGGTATTGAGCATGCAATTAAAATCAAATATGTTATTTAAGTATATCCGAATAATTATATAATTTTCATCTATTAAATAGACATTACATATAAATATAGAACAATGTGTATTTAGTATGTAATGTTCATTCCATGTTTCTAAGACAAATGTCAATTAAAATGAGACATACCATACTGTGACAAGCCCTGGCTTGAGGATCCAGCAGCCACATCCATATCTGTAATATATTAAATGAGGATTGCATATCATTAATACTAATCATGCCATGTTTAAAATATTTACATTAATAACAAATCAATAGAAAAATATTAATCCTTTGGTAGTCCCATGAGTTAATAGTTTCCGCAATTAAATGAATGATAAATATATCCTGGACTCTTATTTTCAATCAGTTGTGTTGTTTACTGTATCTTTAAGAATATATGCTTGTTATTACATAATCATCAATTGATGGCCATATGTTATAATTTATTAGTATTATTCGTTTTTTATTAGATATAATATTTAAAATAAGAATACTGTATTCTTCACTAATCTAAGATTTTCCATTTAATTTTTAACAACATGTATAAAGCAATGCCACTTTCCGCAAACCCATGATAACGTGGATGAGAAATGCCATTTTCGCGATCATTGCGCAATGATTCCAAGCGGAATTACGCATCCGTCATTTGACCAACATGTATAAAGCAATGCCACTTTCCGCAAACCCATGTTAACGTGGATGCGAAATTAGATTTCCGCTCTGTGACGCATATTCTGTAGAGCGCAATAAACATCATTCCAATTTCATGTATCACTAATGTAAAATCAGATATCTAAACATCATATGTAGTGTATGTTGTGAGATCTGTATAGGTTTAGTATCTGACTAAATACACATTTTGGATTTTTAACATTATAAATATTATATGAAGTTGGATAATTACCTGGTTCAGATTCTCTATCGGGTCCTCCCAGGCCACCGGACGGAGAAGCATCTGCCCTGTCCCCCGCGTCAGGACTTTCAGATCCCGCAGCTGGGAGGGAAGAAGAGGAGGCCGAGGATGGCGAGGATCTAAATCTTTTGGGGACCCGGAGATTGAGGAGCTCGCATAAAGTCACCTCATAAGGGAGTAGGTACAGTTTCCGCGGGGCCTTTCTTTGGCCCCCTCTTTTACGGGCTTGTACCCAGTCCCTTATGAGGTTGACTTTTTTCGATAAACGCAACCTCATATCTCCGAATCTCCTCATGATCTGATCCTGGGTCCTCTGGACGTCACACACCAATCTAACCGCATTGGTGATAGACTCCCAGAGGGCCTTCTTAACAGGCGCATCTGTCGAGCTCCTCTTGTTCCCAAACAGCTGGGGATAAAAGTCCTTGACGGCGTGGACCAGTGCAGCGCTCTCCTCCTTGGTGAACCTGGGAACTGACATGCCTGCTGGGTTGTATAATAATAATATATATTGCCTGCAGGCATTAGAGAACTGACAAAGATGGCAACGTGTAATGGACTTTTATATGGTGAAGTAAACATGAGATGCACCATGGGACAATTTATCTGTACATCTGATTGGATAAAATATTGAAATATTGTTATAATGTCTGTGAGACCATCCTGACTCAAGTTGTGTTTGTGTGATGAACTCTGATTGGCCGTTCCTTAATGTTTCATATCTTAGTAACTTCCTTACACATACCGCTTGGTGGTGCTGTAACTTCATTTTTCATGTAGACTTATTTGTAACTCATGGGCCTGTCATGCGGATATGTGTGACGCAGATTTAATATCCGTGATCCGTGAAATATTAATGATTAAATACTCTTTAAAATCTCATCCTGTCACATTATTAATGTTGTAGACATTTCTCGGTTTAATAACGGTCTGTTTCTTTAATACAAATACACATTTAATATTGTATGTCTTTATTGTTCTTTAAATAAATTGATTGTGAAGTATTGACATTGCTCTATTAAATGTATTTATAATGCACATTGATTGTGTGCTATTGCGTGACATTACACTAATGTTTAAATATGCTAATCTGGTGTTTGAAGATGCGTTTCCCACGCAATATTTATTAATGTTAAAATTCCGGGAAGAATGTCAGTAACTTTGATAATCTGTTTATAAATGTTAAACTACAGCTTTGTTATTCGCAAATAAACCTCGAGCTTGTATTTCTCTGAAGTGCTCATATATGTTATTGTGCAATGGCGTCTTTAGTTTTAAAGAGACATTACAAACAATTGTATCAAATGATCTGTAGAGATAGAAGATTGTTTAGACTTTAAAATGTAAATCATTTTCTCTTAGTATTTATATATCCTCAACATAAGAAATTTAAATGCACATGGTTGAGCCAATCACATAAGGCATCTCTGTGCATCCACCAATCTTCATCTACTGAGCCTATCTCGATATGCTTTTCAAGCAAAGTATGTCAAGATAGGAAGAGAAGTAAATACACTATTTCAAGCTCTTAAAGGGACACTGTCCAAACAAATTTACCATTGGTGATTGAGCATGAAATGTTAATAAACTTTATTATTTAATACGATTATCAAATGTTAAGTTATCTTGTTATGTTTCTTTGAAAATCAATAATGATATTTTATATTACGGACAATTGTTTAATAAAAACCTGGGTTGTCCTTGACGATTGTTGCATCAATTATTCCAAACAATCAAGTTCTGTCCAGAGTACTGAAGCAAATAAATTAGCTATTTACTGCCTTATTTCTAAAGTAATGATAGCAACATCACAATGAGCATTCATAATATGAGACAAGTTTTAAAGTTGATTAAAATAGAATACTCATTCAGAATGTATAAATCATTGTTTTTTTAAATGGCTACCTTTAAGTATATTTTGAGTTCATGTCCCTTTAAATAAACATTTCACAATAATGCTTAATATATCATAAACCTAGGCACCTTCCTTTTGCTAAATGAGTCTAACATATGAGTAAAGCAAATTTAGATTAACTTCTAGATTGTTTTACACACTGACTGAAATATATTTATTAAATGAGGTATTTTTTAGCCTTCAGCGTAGAGGGACATTAAGCTATATGTTATGTATGCATTTTGTATCATAATCTTATATTTGACCAACTTAATATGTTTTGTTATTCAATCATTATATTGTAATTATATATATTCGTGGATTAAATACATCTCTACATAGGCTATTTTGATGCTGATTGTTGTTTGCATATAGATGCCTTATATCATTCACTAAGATATGTGCATTTATTTTTATTTTAACAAGTATATTTAAAGACTGAATGTAATTCTATAGTACATTCTAAATATGTTTAAATTCTTGTATGATATTTGTAACAATGTATACAAAATATACATTTTGAATGACCCCTTTAAGGACCCAAACATATTGTATTTTTATTTAACATTGACAAAATAAACTAAAGGGGAAATTACATTCTATATAGATATTTGATGTCTAACCCAAGAGGTAAGATTGTAATAAATACATAATATTACTAAGTATAGTTAAATGACTCCACTAGAAAATTACATAGATTAACCTGGCATCCAATAACTAATTATTAAAAATTATAAAGTTAAATGACCTACCATTTATAAATGTAATAATTGTAAAATATTTTCTAATAATGTTTTGAGATACCTAAGGAAGATACATGATCTTATACAATTCTTTTTACATTCAACAACACTGTCACTTTCATGTAATTGAACCACTTCACCTTATTAAATGTTAAAACAATCATAATATTAATACATATCCTAAATATTTTTAATATATACTTTTTCAATATAAAAGCATTGAAGAATATGACTCCCCAATTAATGTTAAAATATATCTTTTAATATTCTCTGAAGAATTTTATTTTCTACTATTAATGCATTATTTTCTCTTATGCATGTGCTTGTCAAATAGCCAACTACCAGTCATGGGAGTCCAAGTTTTATTTATTTACAGATTATATTGATATATATTAGAATCTGCTAAAAAAAATATATATATTTAATAGAAAATAAATAAATATTCCATGAAGTCATCAGATGCCAATCTGAAATGACAAATAATAAAAATGGAACAAAGTTAATACACACGTTGTAAAATATTCATAAAATACATTTAAAATCATATGGTGTCTATGCTCTAACTTTGATCAACATTTTTTAAAGATAATCATTACATTCATTTTAAATTAATGAAATACATACACCATTATATTGTTGATTAAAAATAATATTTAAATTTCAAAAATAAAATTTATACATAATAATGTATATCACATGTAAACAATATATGTATGCTGAACATAAATGTAATATTTCATGTCCATTCAAATACCTCTATATCAACTATAATATGTATTCCTTTTTCTGATTGTGATCCCTAAATATCTAATTAAGAACTAAATATGACTAATGTATGTAAGCTACTAATATTCTACAGTCTTCACTAGCATGCATTGGTACACCAACCTGGACAATGCATGGTCTTTGAATGTCAATTCAGGGGTAAACAGTTGATCTTCAATAGGTGTCTTATTCATCAGTTCATTAAATAGAGGACTGGGAAATACCATCTAAAAAAGTAAAATCATCTAAGTGTCTGATTGTGATCCCTAAATATCTAATTAAGAACTAAATATGACTAATGTATGTAAGCTACTAATATTCTACAGTCTTCACTAGCATGCATTGGTACACCAACCTGGACAATGCATGGTCTTTGAATGTCAATTCAGGGGTAAACAGTTGATCTTCAATAGGTGTCTTATTCATCAGTTCATTAAATAGAGGACTGGGAAATACCATCTAAAAAAGTAAAATCATCTAAGTGTCTGATTGTGATCCCTAAATATCTAATTAAGAACTAAATATGACTAATGTATGTAAGCTACTAATATTCTACAGTCTTCACTAGCATGCATTGGTACACCAACCTGGACAATGCATGGTCTTTGAATGTCAATTCAGGGGTAAACAGTTGATCTTCAATAGGTGTCTTATTCATCAGTTCATTAAATAGAGGACTGGGAAATACCATCTAAAAAAGTAAAATCATCTAAGTGTCTGATTGTGATCCCTAAATATCTAATTAAGAACTAAATATGACTAATGTATGTAAGCTACTAATATTCTACAGTCTTCACTAGCATGCATTGGTACACCAACCTGGACAATGCATGGTCTTTGAATGTCAATTCAGGGGTAAACAGTTGATCTTCAATAGGTGTCTTATTCATCAGTTCATTAAATAGAGGACTGGGAAATACCATCTAAAAAAGTAAAATCATCTAAGTGTCTGATTGTGATCCCTAAATATCTAATTAAGAACTAAATATGACTAATGTATGTAAGCTACTAATATTCTACAGTCTTCACTAGCATGCATTGGTACACCAACCTGGACAATGCATGGTCTTTGAATGTCAATTCAGGGGTAAACAGTTGATCTTCAATAGGTGTCTTATTCATCAGTTCATTAAATAGAGGACTGGGAAATACCATCTACAAAATAGAAAATCATCTAAGTGTCTCCAATAGGATGTCTCCACAGCCTTATTCTATCAAATAGTTTGCACTTACCATGTGAACATGTCTTTGTATGGTTTTCAAGGTCAGCAGAATTTAAATATGCCAGACATGATCCCATTGGTATACTTCAATTTCAATCTTGGCTTTTTCCCCACTGTCAGTCTTGGAAATCTTCACTGTCAGGCTTCAAATTGTTCCCTTTCAGTCTTTATATTAAGTCATCTCCCTAATGTAAGAAATTATATATAAAGATTTCATACAAGTGTGTGAATCAGTTCTGTACCCCTCTCCCACCCCCCATTTCATAATAAATATCTATCACTAGCTTACTAAGCCTGTGTATGAACCTGTGTTATTTTCTATCAAGTGTGAAGATGAGTCATATTGAGCATAACAAACCTCTGTGTGACATTGAACCATAGTCATTCTAGAGTATCCCTTTCTGATTATGTACATAAGTAATGTGTAAACAAAGTTATATTTTTAAAAATTTATGCCATATTATGTATTTGTGTACAAATCATGCCAGCAACAGTCCATACATTTCTACTTACCATCTGATGTCCTCTATAAAAACCAGGTGGCAAAGACTCGCTATAGGACCCAATGCCCAGAGCATCACCTATATTATGAGAAATAAATATTATTATAACATTTTATCAATACTAACATGTTTGCACAATTCTCTACTTGTCATTTCCCTAGAGTTCACATCTATTGAAAATACTCCAGTGTAACTTCTATTATTTACCGTCTAAAGTGGCGGTTGATGACGTCTGCTCTGACATCAAGTCCCTCGTCCTGGAATTCCCCCTCTAGAACAGGATCATCCTCCTCATCTCTGAGGAGGTCTCTGTCCACCGGGACGGCCTGCAGCATCCCAGCCCGCTGTGCAATATTATGCAGGACGCTACAGGCTACAACGATCTTAGCCACCTTCTTTGGGTTGTACTGGAGTGCTCCTCCAGAACGGTCCAGGCACCTGAATCTCATCTTCAGGAGCCCGAACATCCTTTCAACCACCGCCCTGGTTCTCTTATGAGCCCTATTGTAGCGCTCCTCAGACACATCAGTTGGGCTACGCAAGGGGGTAATGAGCCAAGGCCGGCTCATGTACCCAGAATCACCTATAAATTTAGAACAGAACATAATTCAAACAGAATACTTAAACTAGTATATTGTTGTATAAATATATTTTTTAAAAACCATAATCCATATTAAAAGTTGTCAGAAACATAAAAAAAATAAAAAAAAATTATATATAAATCTGTATCTAGCCATTTCATCGAAGACATGCTACATATGCGTATTTCTCCTAAACCAAACCTTGTGTAAAATGCTAACTACATGTTTACATTGCATTCTCTATATGAACACTTAAGGTAAGACATGCTACATATCTGCATTTCAATAAAACTAGACATTAGCAGAAATAGACAATGACAGGGTTAAATTGCATGAGATAATATCTTGCCATTTCATCTAAGACATGCTACATATGCGTATTTCTCCTAAACCAAACCTTGTGTAAAATGCTAACTACATGTTTACATTGCATTCTCTATATGAACACTTAAGGTAAGACATGCTACATATCTGCATTTCAATAAAAATAGACATTAGCAGAAAAAGACAATGACAGGGTTAAATTGCATGAGATAATATCTTGCCATTTCATCTAAGACATGCTACATATGCGTATTTCTCCTAAACCAAACCTTGTGTAAAATGCTAACTACATGTTTACATTGCATTCTCTATATGAACACTTAAGGTAAGACATGCTACATATCTGCATTTCAATAAAAATAGACATTAGCAGAAAAAGACAATGACAGGGTTAAATTGCATGAGATAATATCTTGCCATTTCATCTAAGACATGCTACATATGCGTATTTCTCCTAAACCAAACCTTGTGTAAAATGCTAACTACATGTTTACATTGCATTCTCTATATGAACACTTAAGGTAAGACATGCTACATATCTGCATTTCAATAAAAATAGACATTAGCAGAAAAAGACAATGACAGGGTTAAATTGCATGAGATAATATCTTGCCATTTCATCTAAGACATGCTACATATGCGTATTTCTCCTAAACCAAACCTTGTGTAAAATGCTAACTACATGTTTACATTGCATTCTCTATATGAACACTTAAGGTAAGACATGCTACATATCTGCATTTCAATAAAAATAGACATTAGCAGAAAAAGACAATGACAGGGTTAAATTGCATGAGATAATATCTTGCCATTTCATCTAAGACATGCTACATATGCGTATTTCTCCTAAACCAAACCTTGTGTAAAATGCTAACTACATGTTTACATTGCATTCTCTATATGAACACTTAAGGTAAGACATGCTACATATCTGCATTTCAATAAAAATAGACATTAGCAGAAAAAGACAATGACAGGGTTAAATTGCATGAGATAATATCTTGCCATTTCATCTAAGACATGCTACATATGCGTATTTCTCCTAAACCAAACCTTGTGTAAAATGCTAACTACATGTTTACATTGCATTCTCTATATGAACACTTAAGGTAAGACATGCTACATATCTGCATTTCAATAAAAATAGACATTAGCGTCGGTAAATAACAAATGGTTAAATTTAATCCTATAGCTGAACATGACGCTAACAGTTAAAAAATACAGGGGCAATTGTCAAAATAATTAACCATGTTGTGCACAAATACTCACCAACGAGATAACCAGGGGGCATTTGTCTTTCCTCAAACTGTCTCCACAGGGACGACAGAGAGAGGATGCGGGCATCATGACAAGCACCTCCAAAATTCGCATACACATGCATAATCCTCATCCGTGCGTCACAAACATACTGCACGTTGAGGCTATGAAAATGTTTGCGATTTCTGAAGGGCAAGTCATCAATTGGAGCACGCAGCGCAATGTGGGTACAATCAATGGCTCCCAAGACATTGGGCAATTGAGCAATATCAAAGAATTCCCGCTTCAGGCGCCTCCAATCACCATCATTCTGTGGGAATCCTATGTATTGCTTACTGATACGTACCATGGCGTTCAGAAAGTTATCAAACACCCCAGAGAATGTACCTTGAGCCAGGCCATGCATGTACAGTTCTCCGGATTGAAAACTCCCGGAGGCCAGGACGTATAGACAGCTTAGCATCTTACTCATGGGGGGAACAGCAGTCCTTATTTGTATACGTGGCTCCAAATGAGGTTTAAGAAGCTCGTAAAGGCCAATGAGCTGTTCGCGATCGAGACGATACTTATCAAAAACCTCAAAGTCACTCATGTTTTCCAAGGTGGGTCTCACCCTGTAGACACGAGGACCTCGAACCAGACGACCCCTTCGTCTCGGTCTGAGCCGCCGAGGCTGCCTGATTCGACCAACAGCTAGTTCGCCAATAGCACCACCAGCAGCGTCTACCATGTCATCGTCATCCATCTTTCAAAACAGCGTAACAAGGTAAGCACTTGATCTGATGTGGATCACAAGTGATGCATTGGCCATGTTGTTTGGGGGATTTATAGTACAATTAGTCCAATGGTAGTGAGTTTGTAATGATTGCTGATTGTATTCACCTGTTTGTATGTGAGCGGCGCGAATGCTTTCACAGTGGGCGTTTATTTGTTGTTTGCTGAAATGTTAGTTTCAAACAATGATTCTCAATGTGAAAGTGTCAAATATCACACATACAGTGCATGTTTGTAATGTTTGTTCATATGCGTAATCAATATTTCCTAAACGCGATGTTATAGTAACAAGCACACGTCCAGGCTAACATGAATGAAAGTGCATAGTTGTGTATAATGTGCATCGAATGTGATCGATCAATGTTGCTGCAATATTGTTTGTAAATGATAAAGGAACATCTGCCATCTGTAGGATTGTATATATAAGTTATTGCCGAGCTGTCAATATTGTATGCGTCCCTTTAAAATCGCAATAATAATTCAGAACTTCCCGTCTGCCATCTGTAGTATTATATATATAAGTGATTGCCGAGCTGTCAATATTGTACGCGTCCCTTTAAAATCGCAATAATAATTCCGAACTTCCCGTCTGCCATCTGTAGTATTGTATATATAAGTGATTGCCGAGCTGTAAAATATTGTACGCGTCCCTTTCAAATCGCAATAATAATTCCGAAATTCCCGTCTGCCATCTGTAGTATTGTATATATAAGTGATTGCCGAGCTGTCAATATTGTATGCGTCCCTTTCAAATGGCACTAATACTGAATAACTTCCGGCTGTCATCTGTAGTATTGTATATATAAGTGATTGCCGAGATGTGAATATTGTACGCGTCCCTTTCAAATCGCACTAATACTGAATAACTTCCGGCTGTCATCTGTAGTATTGTATATATAAGTGATTGCCGAGATGTGAATATTGTACGCGTCCCTTTCAAATCGCACTAATACTGAATAACTTCCGGCTGTCATCTGTAGTATTGTATATATAAGTGATTGCCGAGATGTGAATATTGTACGCGTCCCTTTAAAATCGCAATAATAATTCCGAAATTCCCGTCTGTCATCTGTAGTATTATATATATAAGTGATTGCCGAGCTGTCAATATTGTATGCGTCCCTTTCAAATCGCACTAATGCTGAATAACTTCCGGCTGTCATCTGTAGTATTGTATATATAAGTGATTTTCGATCTGACGATATTGTATGCGTCCCATAAAAATTGCACGAATACTGAATAACTTCCGGCTGTCATCTGTAGTATTATATATATAATTGATGTGCGATCTGACAATATTTCTGAATTGTCCCATTGAAATCTCCATAATAATGCTGTTCAAAAGTGTGTTTTACGTATATGTTGTATTGTAGTATTGAGTGTTAAAGTTCCTAAAGGGGCGGTACAGTGGTGAATCTGTGATGTGTATGGTTGAATCTTCTAATGACGTCATGATATTATTAACCTGCCTATGTAGTTGTGAAATCCTCATTGTGTTGTTGTATTGTGCTACATTGTTATTGTGTGCTGAATAAAATCTAAATGTGTGCTTTGTGGTTGCGTGATGGGTGATGCGTGTTATGTACATGTACGTATATATTGTGATTGTGTCCCACATATGCTGACTTCTATATAGCGGTCTGGCATTGTTGTTCCTTCCCATAAAGTGACATCTGTAATCTGGTGTAATGATGTTCTTGTTGTAGGTAATTCCTAATGGTTTCTGGTGATGGAATCATGATGTTAAAAGTACAGTAAAATCCATATGTTGTGTTTTGTGATTCCTCGAGAGAATGTAATGTGTTTTTCCCCCATCATTTGAATGCACATGTATGAGTGAATGTTAAAAGTAATGTATGTGCATCCATGAGTGATCATGTGTTAAGCCTATGTAGATATGCAGTTGCTGCAAGCATATGAGTTGAATAACAGAAATGCAATAATAAAGGTAAATGAGAGATGTTTCCCATTGTGTAGTGTTTGTGAATCCAGAAATGTGTATTGAATTTTATTTTAATTGTAAATGTAATTTTATTGAAATAATAATGTGTTACTAGTGATGTGGATTTGTAGTTGATGTAATCTAAAAGTGTTAAAAATATTTATGGTGTGGTGAATATTTAATATTAAAAAACATAAATCCACCATAGGGAAATAGTCATTTCTTGATCTATTTATCATAGCTGGGTCTAACGCATAAAAGCATGTATTTTCTAGCGCTGGTATTTGGAGTTTTTCCGTCTACGCTATTTGCGTGCGTTAGGGAAATGAGGGTTTCGCGTGCACGAGCACGTCTTCCCAATAGAAGTCAATGGAGGCTCCAAAGATTTCTATATTTTTTTTTCTAAGACTGGTTTTCCTCGTAAAGTGAGTGACGTCATGAGCTTGTGTGAAAAAGTAACTAAATCGTGTTCTTTTTGTAATAAATAAATATTTTGTGTATGTAATGTGGTGTATATTGTTTGTATGCATCGATGAGTGTATGTTTGTGATAATGTTATTCGTTAGATGTAGGTATATGAGGGTCTTTTCCCGTATGTCCATGTAAGTCAATGGGAAAATGGATTTGTGTGGATTTTTTTCAAACACCCGAGATCTCGCAACTTTAATCCTTTGTATTTTAAAGAAAAAATAAAAATTCCGAAAAATAAAGATAGTGTTGTGTTTGTATGAGTGTAAGTGTACTTTGTGTAATATTTGTTTTGTGATTCGTGGATGTTTTTTTGTGCGGTATATGTTTACTACTGGGTCTGAGGTGGCGGTAGAAAGTTGAGCGTTAGGTGTATTTTGAGTCGCGGTAAATAAACTCTAAATACCGGAGTGCGTAAAAAACCCGCGTTAGGAGCCTCTAACGCTGGTTTTGACGGCTACCGCCGAACTCTAAATCTAGGCCTTAGGGTGCTGGGTATCTTTGCCTCCTCCTAGTGGCCAGGTGTTGAATTCCCATACATAAGGAGCTTGTGGACTCTGACCACCAAGAAAGAAATGAATATATCAGGTAAGCATAAAATACGTTTTTTTTTTCTGTGTATTTGTATGAGTGTACTGAGTTTTCATTTGTGCTTTCGGGGTTTAACCCTTTGTTTCCTGTAGGATCTTATATTACTCAATAGTTTCAATGTCAATCTCAGCAATACAGAATGTTATCAAATATTTGTTAGGTAAATCAATTGTGTCTATAATTTTGGAGAAAAAAAATAATAAAAACTATGTACAAAAAAAAAGACAAACTAAGGGGATTCTGTATATAATGAATAAACCTTTAAAGGGAAACTGAACCCACTTTTTTTCTTTTGTGATTCAGATAGAGCATGACATTTTAAGCAACTTTCTAATTTACTCCTATTATCAATTTTTTTTCATTCTCTTGGTATCTATATTTGAAATGCAAGAATGTAAGTTTAGATGCTGGCCCATTTTTGGTGAACAACCTGGGTTGTCCTTGCTGATTGGTGGATAAATTCATCCACCAATAAAAAAAGTTCTATCCAGAGTCTGAACCAAAAAAAAGCTTAGATGCCTTCTTTTCAAATAAAGATAGCAAGAGAACGAAGAAAATTTGATAATAGGAGTAAATTAGAAAGTTGTTTAAAATTGCATGCTCTATCTGAATCACAAAAGAAAAAAAATGGGTACAGTGTCCCTTTAAATCAATTTCACATAATCCAGATGAAATAGAATTTTGCACGGATAACTGAAATGCAGCTTTCACATCTACTGCAGATGTACACAGCAGGAATACTAAAATCAAATGCAGCAAAGTCCAAAATAAGGATTATTAGAAGAGAACAGACAGGGAAATGACCAGAACAGCAAAATACACAAACGGGAGGTAGAGGAACTGTTGTTAAACAGCCGAGGTGAAAGCAGCTTAGACAGATCAGTACAAAATTACTGCACAGAAGCGCAGTCAGACGCAGACCAGAGTAATAACACAAGGTCACAAGTGAACACAAGTCAAGTCAGGGAAGGCAAAGTCAGATCCAGGAGTGAAACTGAAACACAAAATGCCAGAGTATTAAATGTCTTAATACACAATGAACCACATATTGCACACAGAGCATATTTATAGACTAGTACAGTTAAAGGACCAGTACATACAGTAGATTTGCATAATCAACAAATGCAAGATAAAAAGACAATGCAATAGCACTTAGGCACTGATGATCGAAAGTGTTATGAGGCGGCGAGATATTCTAAGGGATCCGCCGCTATGTTGAGAGAGCTTGTCAGGATATTCCAAGCTCCCGACATAGCAGCATCACCGAGAGGCATTAACTATAAACGCCATTGGTCTGTGATGCTGGCTTAGGCAACACCCAGGATCGCCGACCATATTGGCGATGTATAGCAAACGATCGCTTGGAATAACTGCTGTGTGCCTAACCACTAATCCTCATACCCCTAAACCGAAGTACCCCACAATCACAAACTAACTCTACACTAATAAACATCTAAACTGCCACATACCCACCACAAGTCGCTAACTAATAACCTATAAACCGCCACATACCCACCACTACTATCTATTAACCCCTATGCCGCCACATACCCACCTGCAAGTCCTAACTATTAACCCCCATGCCACCACATACTAGAAATGTGCGATTCGTTTCGGATTGATTCGGAAATTGGGCCGAATTCGTAAAATTCGGGATTCGGATCGATTCGAATTTCCGAATTAAAATAGTGCCGAATCTACCGAATAAATCCAAATTAGTTCGGATTTATTCGGATTTATTCGGTAGATTAGGATGGTCATGGATTACACTAGTATTGTACAGTATATTAGGTTATATAACTCTGCTATGGGTTACACCTAATATACAGTACATAATACTAGTCTAATACACAGCACATCCCACCTAACACTTACCGAAATTCAGAATTTCCGAACCGAACCGAATCCAGCCGAATTTATTCGAATCCGAATAAATCCGAAACGAATCTAAACCGAATTGATTCGAATTTTTCCGAATTCGAATCGATCCAAACCGAAATTCGAAAAAATCTGAATCGATCCGAACCAAATTTTTTCGCCATGCACATGTCTACCACATACCCCCCCGCAAGTCCTATCTATTAACCCCCTATGCCGCCACATACCCACTGCAAGTGTAACCCTAACACTAAAATAAATTACAATAGCCCTTAAAAGGCTCTTTGAAAGGCTATTGTAATTTATTTTAGTGTTAGGGTTTTTTTTTTTCTGGGGGGGGGGTATTTTATGGGGCATGTAGTTTAGTGTTAGGTATATATATATTTTTGGATAATGAAGTTTATTATTTTTTGCAACAACATATTTTTTTTCAATTTAGTGGGGTTAGTTTGGGGGGGGGGTTGTTAGGTGTTAGTGCAATTCTAGTTTGCATTGAGAGGTGGTGGTTTAGGCTTTAATACCTGTACGGGGGGTTGATTGGGTAATTATTGTTAGTATTTTGTAGGCTTTAATCTCCTAACCACCCCCCATACCTGTATGGGGGTTGATTAGGTGATAATGATGGTTACCATTTATTAGGAATTAATCAAATAACCACCCCTCTACCTGTATGGGGGTGATTGGGTTATGGCAGCTTATGGGTTAATAGTGCATTTATCTACAAATGTTAAAATATTATGCATTCTTATGTATGGTGCATATTCTTTTAACTATATGTATTTAAATGAATATCTATTTATTTTTCCTTGTGTTTTTTATTTTAAATATTAATATATATATATATATATATCTTTGGCCTATCCGGGCTCCTGGAACTCAGTGCTGGACCAGAATTGAGCCACGGACCGCCAGCCAAGGAGGTTATTCAGGTCCTCCGACTGTTGGCCGCTGCCGGGGTCTAGGGCTTAATTCCAGTCCAGCACTGAGTTCCAGAAGTCCAGATATGGTGAGCAGGTTTTGCTGGTCCACTGGCGGTCAGCCTGGGGCTCAATTCTGGTCCAGCACTGAGTTGCACGGTATGGCAATGAGTTCCAGGACCCTGGATGGGCCAAGCAGGTTTTGCCAATGCTGCCAGCAGTTTAGCGCATCTCTGTGACACATTATTTGAACATTGATGATAACTTTAGCGGCATAGCTATATAGTTATAATAATGTTTATTACTTATAGCATAGTTTTTATAAGGCTAGATTACGAGTTTTGCTTTATGAGGGGTGCGGTACTAACTTGCACGTTATTGTCACCGCTCATTTTCCTACAGCGCTGGTATTACAGGTTTTTATAAACCCGGCATTAAAAGGCAAGAAGTGAGCGTAGAGCAAAATTGAGCTCCATACCGCACTCCAATACCAGCGCTGCTTAAGTCAGCGGTGAGCTGGTTGTACGTACTCGTGCACGATTTCCCCATAGACATCAATGGGGGGAGCCGGCTGAAAAAAAGTCTAACACCTGCAAAAAAGCAGCGTAAAGCTCCGTAACACAGCCCCATTGATTCCTATGGGGAAACACATTTTATGTTTACACCTAACACCCTAACATGAACCCCGAGTCTAAACACCCCTAATCTTACACTTATTAACCCCTAATCTGCCGCCCCCGACATTGCGACACCTACATTATATTTATTAACCCCTAATCTGCCACCCACGACATCGCCGACACCTACATTATACTTATTGACCCCTAATCTGCTGCCCCCAACATCGCCGACACCTACATTATATTTATTAACCCCTACCTACACTTATTAACCCCTAATCTGCCGCCCCCACGTCGCCGCCACTATAATAAATATATTAACCCCTAAACCGTCGCACTCCCGCATCGCAAACATTAGTTAAATATTATTAACCCCTAATCTGCTGCCCCTAACATCGCCGACACATACCTACAATTATTAACCCCTAATCTGCCGCCCCCAACGTCGCCGCCACTATACTATATTTATTAACCCCTAAACCTGAGTATAACCCTAACCCTAAGCTAGCTACAATATAACTTATAGTTACATTGTAGCTATCTTAGGCCTAGATTTGGAGTTCGGCGGTAGCCGTCAAAACCAGCGTTAGAGGCTCCTAACGCTGGTTTTGGGCGCCCGCTGGTATTTGGAGTCAGTGATTAAAGGGTCTAACGCTCACTTTTCAGCCGCGACTTTTCCATACCGCAGATCCCCCTACGCCATTTGCGTAGCCTATCTTTTCAATGGGATCTTTCTAACGCTGGTATTTAGAGTCGTTTCTGAAGTGAGCGTTAGAGCTCTAACGACAAGATTCCAGCCGCCTGAAAATAGCAGGAGTTAAGAGCTTTCTGGCTAACGCCGGTTTATAAAGCTCTTAACTACTGTACCCTAAAGTACACTAACACCCATAAACTACCTATGTACCCCTAAACCGAGCTCCCCCCACATCGCCGCCACTCGATTAAAATTTTTAACCCCTAATCTGCCGACCGCCACCTACGTTATACTTATGTACCCCTAATCTGCTGCCCCTAACCCCGCCGACCCCTATATTATATTTCTTAACCCCTAACTTGCCCCCCACAACGTCGCCGCAAGCTACTTAAAATAATTAACCCCTAATCTTCCGACCGCAAATCGCCGCCACCTACGTTATCCCTATGTACCCCTAATCTGCTACCCCTAACACCGCCGACCCCTATATTATATTTATTAACCCCTAATCTGCCCCCCTCAACGTCGCCGACACCTGCCTACACTTATTAACCCCTAATCTGCCGAGCGGACCTGAGCGCTACTATAATAAAGTTATTAACCCCTAATCCGCCTCACTAACCCTATCATAAATAGTATTAACCCCTAATCTGCCCTCCCTAACATCGCCGACACCTAACTTCAATTATTAACCCCTAATCTGCCGACCGGAGCTCACCGCTATTCTAATAAATGTATTAACCCCTAAAGCTAAGTCTAACCCTAACACTAACACCCCCCTAAGTTAAATATAATTTTTATCTAACGAAATAAATTAACTCTTATTAAATAAATGATTCCTATTTAAAGCTAAATACTTACCTGTAAAATACATCCTAATATAGCTACAATATAAATTATAATTATATTATAGCTATTTTAGGATTAATATTTATTTTACAGGTAACTTTGTAATTATTTTAACCAGGTACAATAGCTATTAAATAGTTAAGAACTATTTAATAGTTACCTAGTTAAAATAATAACAAAATTACCTGTAAAATAAGTCCTAACCTAAGATATAATTAAACCTAACACTACCCTATCAATAAAATAATTAAATAAACTACCTACAATTACCTACAATTAACCTAACACTACACTATCAATAAATTAATTAAACACAATTCCTACAAATAAATACAATTAAATAAACTAGCTAAAGTACAAAAAATAAAAAAGATCTAAGTTACAGAAAATAAAAAAATATTTACAAACATAATAAAAATATTACAACAATTTTAAACTAATTACACCTACTCTAAGCCCCCTAATAAAATAACAAAGCCCCCCAAAATAAAAAATTCCCTTTCCTATTCTAAATTAAAAAAGTTACAAGCTCTTTTACCTTACCAGCCCTGAACAGGGCCCTTTGCGGGGCATGCCCCAAGAATTTCAGCTCTTTTGCCTGTAAAAGAATAAATACAATACCCCCCCCCCCAACATTACAACCCACCACCCACATACCCCTAATCTAACCCAAACCCCCCTTAAATAAACCTAACACTAAGCCCCTGAAGATCTTCCTACCTTGTCTTCACCATACCAGGTTCACCGATCCGTCCTGAAGAGCTCCTCCGATGTCCTGATCCAAGCCCAAGCGGGGGCTGAAGAGGTCCATGATCCGGTCAAAGTCTTCATCCAAGCGGGGCAGAAGAGGATCTTCCATCCGATTGAAGTCATCATCCAGGCGGCATCTTCGATCTTCTTCCATCCGGAGCGAAGCGGCAGGATCCTGAAGACATCCAGCGCGGAACATCCATCCGGACCGACGACTGAACGACGAATGACTGTTCCTTTAAGGGACGTCATCCAAGATGGCGTCCCTCGAATTCCGATTGGCTGATAGGATTCTATCAGCCAATCGGAATTAAGGTAGGAATTTTCTGATTGGCTGATGGAATCAGCCAATCAGAATGAAGTTCAATCCGATTGGCTGATCCAATCAGCCAATCAGATTGAGCTCGCATTCTATTGGCTGTTCCGATCAGCCAATAGAATGCGAGCTCAATCTGATTGGCTGATTGGATCGGCCAATCGGATTGAACTAGATTCTGATTGGCTGATTCCATCAGCCAATCAGAAAATTCCTACCTTAATTCCGATTGGCTGATAGAATCCTATCAGCCAATCGGAATTCGAGGGACGCCATCTTGGATGACGTCCCTTAAAGGAACAGTCATTCGTCGTTCAGTCGTCGGTCCGGATGGATGTTCCGCGCTGGATGTCTTCAGGATCCTGCCGCTTCGCTCCGGATGGAAGAAGATCGAAGATGCCGCCTGGATGATGACTTCAATCGGATGGAAGATCCTCTTCTGCCCCGCTTGGATGAAGACTTTGACCGGATCATGGACCTCTTCAGCCCCCGCTTGGGCTTGGATCAGGACATCGGAGGAGCTCTTCAGGACGGATCGGTGAACCTGGTATGGTGAAGACAAGGTAGGAAGATCTTCAGGGGCTTAGTGTTAGGTTTATTTAAGGGGGGTTTGGGTTAGATTAGGGGTATGTGGGTGGTGGGTTGTAATTTTGGGGGGGGGGTATTGTATTTATTCTTTTACAGGCAAAAGAGCTGAAATTCTTGGGGCATGCCCCGCAAAGGGCCCTGTTCAGGGCTGGTAAGGTAAAAGAGGTTGTAACTTTTTTTAATTTAGAATAGGGTAGGGAATTTTTTATTTTGGGGGGCTTTGTTATTTTATTAGGGGGCTTAGAGTAGGTGTAATTAGTTTAAAATTGTTGTAATATTTTTATTATGTTTGTAAATATTTTTTTATTTTCTGTAACTTAGATCTTTTTTATTTTTTGTACTTTAGCTAGTTTATTTAATTGTATTTATTTGTAGGAATTGTATTTAATTAATTTATTGATAGTGTAGTGTTAGGTTAATTGTAGGTAATTGTAGGTAGTTTATTTAATTAATTTATTGATAGGGTAGTGTTAGGTTTAATTATATCTTAGGTTAGGACTTATTTTACAGGTAATTTTGTTATTATTTTAACTAGGTAACTATTAAATAGTTCTTAACTATTTAATAGCTATTGTACCTGGTTAAAATAATTACAAAGTTACCTGTAAAATAAATATTAATCCTAAAATAGCTATAATATAATTATAATTTATATTGTAGCTATATTAGGATGTATTTTACAGGTAAGTATTTAGCTTTAAATAGGAATCATTTATTTAATAAGAGTTAATTTATTTCGTTAGATAAAAATTATATTTAACTTAGGGGGGTGTTAGTGTTAGGGTTAGACTTAGCTTTAGGGGTTAATACATTTATTAGAATAGCGGTGAGCTCCGGTCGGCAGATTAGGGGTTAATAATTGAAGTTAGGTGTCGGCGATGTTAGGGAGGGCAGATTAGGGGTTAATACTATTTATGATAGGGTTAGTGAGGCGGATTAGGGGTTAATAACTTTATTATAGTAGCGCTCAGGTCCGCTCGGCAGATTAGGGGTTAATAAGTGTAGGCAGGTGTCGGCGACGTTGAGGGGGGCAGATTAGGGGTTAATAAATATAATATAGGGGTCGGCGATGTTAGGGCAGCAGATTAGGGGTACATAGGGATAACGTAGGTTGCGGCGGTTTACGGAGCGGCAGATTAGGGGTTTAAAAAAATATGCAGGGGTCAGCGATAGCGGGGGCGGCAGATTAGGGGTTAATAAGTGTAAGGTTAGGGGTGTTTAGACTCGGGGTACATGTTAGAGTGTTAGGTGCAGACGTAGGAAGTGTTTCCCCATAGGAAACAATGGGGCTGTGTTAGGAGCTGAACGCTGCTTTTTTGCAGGTGTTAGGTTTTTTTTCAGCTCAAACAGCCCCATTGTTTCCTATGGGAGAATCGTGCACGAGCACGTTTTTGAGGCCGGCCGCGTCCGTAAGCAACTCTGGTATCGAGAGTTGCATTTGCGGTAAAAATGCTCTACGCTCCTTTTTTGGAGCCTAACGCAGCATTTGATTAAACTCTCGATACCAGAGTTAAATTTATGGTGCGGCCAGAAAAAAGCCCGCGGAGCGTTAGCAGCCCTTTTACCGCCGAACTCCAAATCTAGGCCTTAGGGTTTATTTTATAGGTAAGTATTTAGTTTTAAATAGGAATTATTTAGTTAATGATATGAATTTTTAGTTAGATTTATTTTAATTATATTTAAGTTAGGGGGTGTTAGGGTTAGGGTTAGACTTAGATTTAGGGGTTAATAAATATAGTATAGTGGCGGCGACGTTTGGTGCAGCAGATTAGGGGTTAATAAATGTAGGTAGGTGGCGGCGATGTTAGGGACGGCAGATTAGGGGTTAATAATATTTAACTAGTGTTTGCGAGGCGGGAGTGCAGCGGTTTAGGGGTTAATATGTTTATTATAGTGGAGGCGATGTCGGGAGCGGCAGATTAGGGGTTAATAGTTTTATTGTAGTGTTTGCGATGCGGGAGGGCCTCGGTTTAGGGGTTAATAGGTAGTTTATGGGTGTTAATGTACTTTTTAGCACTTTAGTTATGAGTTTTATACTACGGCTTTGTAGTGTAAAACTCATAACTACTGACTTTAGAATGCGTTACGAATCTTGCGGGATAGGCTGTACCGCTCACTTTTTGGCCTACAAAAAAAAGCTTGTAATACCGGGGCTATGGAAGTCCCATCGAAAAAAGACTATACGCAAATTGCGTAAGTTGATTTGCTGTAAGGCCAAAAAAGTGTGCGGGACAGCTGTACCTACAAGACTCGTAATAGCAGCAGTAGTAAAAAAGCAGCGTTATGAGGCTTAACGCTGCTTTTTTACTAACGCAAGACTCGTAATCTATCTGATAGTTCTTTTTTTACATTAGGCAGTTAGATGGGGCATTCTGTGTTGTTTACACATTATGTCATTGTAGGTGGTATTAGGTATCAGGCGGACTTAGCTGTGCGTTCTGGGGGTGTGTAGGTTAGGCATGACATAGGTGTAGGCAGTCAGGGGGAGTTTGCTGGGTGGTGCAGGGGGAGTGTAAGTTAGCCATGACTTAGGTGTAGGTGGTCGGTGGGAGGTTGCAAGGCAGAGCAGGGGGAGTGTAAGTTAGCCATGACTTAGGTGTAGGCGGTTGGTGGGAGGTTGCAACGCAGAGCAGGGGGAGTGTAGGTTAGATGTGATGTAGAAATAGGCGTTCAGGGGGAGTTAGCGAGGCCTGCTAGTGGGAGTAGCCTGCACTTTGCTTTGGACACATTGACACAAGATCGATATGTTCAAAGCAGAGAAGTGCAGGTAGCGAGGAGGGTAGAGGCCATGTTTGTCTCGCCAGTTATCAGCTGCCAAGATAAACATCGCCTGAGCTAGTTAGTGTAGATGTAAATAAACTTAGGTCCCCACGGCAATATTTGAAGTGTGCCTACATGGAAACTAATTTTAGTTTCCGTGAGCGCACTGTTTGCACCATGTAAGCACACTTCGAATACCCCCCCCTGCAGTAAAATGCCAACAACCAGCAATGTTGTCGATGAGGGCGGTGACGTTACGCTGCCATTGACTATGGGAGCAACATCACTGCTCGCCGGCATTACTAGAACACGCCCCTTTTTTAACTTTACGATGGATCGTCGGGCTGTTATGCCGACAAGCAATCAATGCAGTTTTCCCAACGGTCCGTCAATGTTTTGGTTGTTGGGGCCTAAGAACTTACCAGGGCACACTATGATCCATGTTTACTGCCCCTTTTAGTGCATTCTGCTCTAGAGTGTATGGGGGGGGGGGGGGGTCTCATCGTCTCTAGGGTTCCACCTCAGCCATGTTAATCTGGACAGTTATGACTTATACATGCTGCAGGGTGTGCAGGGAGGAACATGTATTGTTCCTCTGAATAGTGCGCCTGGACAGCACCCAGCACTAGTAATGTTCCTCCCTGCACACCCTGCATCATGTGTAACTTATAACTATCCAGGTTAACATGGCTGAGGTAGAAACCCAAGAAGCTCAGACAAATATAGGGCTGCCGGCTTACCAGATCTGTTCAGCTAGATCCCAGCAGTGTGTTGCTGCTGCTGAGCCTACCTAGATATGCTTTTCAACAATGGATACCAAGAGAACCAAGCAATTTTACAATAGAAGTAAATTTAAACTTTTAAAATAGCATGCTCTGACGATGGGCGGGGTGTAATTAACAGTTGCTCCCGCTTACAATACCTTTACTGGAGAATCCGGGTGTTCGACAGAACTTCAAAAGCATCTTTTCTCTTCTTCGTTTTTTTTTTTTATTCCACTAGTTTTTCTTTTTCTTAATATCTTTATAGTGTCACCTCCATGTCATCAGTACTAGAATTAGTTGCCCATTACATATTTTTTATAATAGGTTATATCACTTTGTTAGATCGACCTATCTATGATGTGTGTTCTTTATATTTGTTTTTCTATATTGTCAAGAATATTTTGCATACACTTCAGTACGCTCAAAAATATTGAACTAACATGTTCATTGAAAATGTATCCATGTAACTGGGTAACTTTAATAGCTATATATATTGATGGTGTGTCACCTGTAGTACTTATTCTAAAATTATAATAAAAATGTTTTCAACATAAAATTACATGCTCTATGTGAATCAAGTTTAATGTTGACTTAAGTGTCTCTTTACAGGAACAAGTTGCCCTCATTTTGATAGAAGGTACTCTTAGGTTTCAGTTTTGGGTCATTACATGTTTACACCATTTTGAATCCTGTTAGACACCAAGTTTAGAGTATTAGATGTGGGAGAGCTGTGAAACTGTGAGTCTTACTCAGTCAAGAATTAACCCATGTACTTGAGGAGAATAGAATGACCTCTTTAAAATAGTCACTGGATAGCATGAGCTATTTGTAAATTGTTATAATAAATAACAGTGATAAATAGTGAGAGCGCCTAAACTGTCAGGTCCTGAACAACTTAACCTAAACTGTGCTAAGAAGTCCTATGTTAGAGTGGTTGGTTCTATAGGGTGCGTTATTGTTATCTGTAATCTGGGGTTAGCGCTACTGTGAAGGCCAGTTGGGCACTGTGTCCATGCTGGCATTAAAGGGACAGTCAAGTCCCAAAAAACTTTCATGTTTACTTTACTTTTATCACCAATTTTGCTTTGTTCTTTTGGTATTCTTAGTTGAAAGCTAGACCTAGGAAGGCTCATATGAAAAATTCTAAGCCCTTGAAGGCCGCCTCTAATCACATGCTTTGTATTTGCTTTTCACAGCAGGGGAGAGCTAGTTCAGGCAAACCCTATAGATAACATTGTGAGCACGCCCGTGGATTGTGGCAGACACTGCACTTATTGGCTAAAATGAAAGTCAACAGATAATAAATAAAATGTCATGTGATCAGGGGGCTGTCAGAAGATGCTTAGATACAAGTTAATCACAGAGGTAAAAAGTGTATTATTATAACTGTGTTGGTTATGCAAAACTGGGGAATGGGTAATAAAGGGATTATCTATCTTTTAAAACAGCAAAAATTCTGGTGTTGACTGTCCCTTTAACTATAGATCAGAGTGTGGGACCTGTGCTAAGGATAGAGATACTTTTAATGCCAGTGTTGGAAGTAGCATTGAAGCAGAGTTACATAGGAATGTTTAAAGGTTTAATACTGCGTCTCTCTGTGCTTGGTTATTTTGTCATGCAGACCCTGGCCTTTCTATTCCTGCTTTTTCTACCTTTGTTTGACCTTGGCCTGTTATTTGGATTCTGATATCACCTGCCCCTATGTTTTGTCTGCTGTTTTAGACTTTAAGCTGTTTATTGGATTTCCTGCTTGCCTACTCCATCTGCTGTGATTCTTCTGTTTTCTACCCTGGCATGAACCATAACTATACTACTGCATTGCTACGTAAGCTTGATTTCCATCCTCAGTGTTCCTGACACTTCAAGATCTGTAGTTCACTACTATTCCTGGCCTGCACATCAACTCCTGCACTATTGGGTCCAACACACAATCAAGGCAGCTTTTGGTATAGCAACATAAGATCTGGGCCTTCATGAGATCCATAATGTAAAATAGGAGACACCATATCATATGGATGATTTAAAAAGTTACCTATTCAACCTATTAAAAACTAAGCACACAGCTGAGATGCCACATAGTGACAGACCTCCAACTGCCCCAAATTCTGCAGGATTGTCTTGGATTGGGAGGTCTGGCCCCTTTCCAACCCAGAACTTCTTGGCCAGGGGAACTGTCCCAGATCCAGGACACACACACACACTCCTTGTCCTGCCCATTACAAACCCTGGCCACATCCATGACAACCCAACCCCCAACATGACCTCACTCCGACCCCTTCTATCATGGGCCCCACTCAAAATACCAGTGAGCTACTGCTGAAAAGTTCCACTTTACCAACCCCCCAGTCCCAGAAAGCTTCTGAGAAATGTTTAGAATTATGTAATAAGAAACAGTCTGTCTTTTTATCAGTGATGGCCAAAAAACACATTGGGGCCACAGTTCTATATTTTAGAAGCCTTTAGAACCACATATAAATGTATGACTATTAAACACAGCTCAGATTTAGGCAAGATTGCAGGGAACCCTCTGTATGCTATTTTTCCCCTCTAGAGGGCTGGTTAGAGTTGTGCTTACTCACCAAAACTCTCCAAAGGACACATTTTGAATTCTGCTTTTTCTTTTATGAATGCCGCAAATACTATGACACATATTCCTAGTTCTTTTTCCCTGGGGTCAAAAAAACTAGTGCAAAGGGCCCAATAGAATGCAATTGAGAAATTATGTGTTACTGCTAGGGCTGTACACAATAAAAAATTTAGTTTCAGATGAATCATACGTCGTTATTTTAAGCCACCAATAAGGAAGTGCAACTCAGGTTCTGAACCAAAAATGGGCCGGCTCTTAAGCTTACATTCCTGCTTTTCACATAAAGATGCAAAGAGAACGAAGAAAAATTGATAATAGGAGTAAATTAGAAAGTTGCTTAAAATTGCATGCTCTATCTGAATCATGAATGTTAAATTTTGACTTTAGTGTCCCTTTAAACTTAAGGGGACATAAAACCTAAATTGGATATTGATTCAAATAGAGGATGTGATTGTAAATAACTTTGCAAAGTACTTATATTATCTAATTTGTTTTGTTCTCCTTGTTGAAAAGGATACCTAGGTAGGCTCAGTAGCTGCTTATTAGTGGCTGCAAATATATGTCTCATGTTATTGGCTCACCCAGCTCGTTCAGCTTGCTCCCAGTAGTGCATTGCTGCTAATTCAACAAAGGATGCCAAGAGAAAAAAGCAAATTAGATAATAGAAGTAAATTGGAAAAGTGTTTGATCTATCTGAATCATGAAAAAAAAAGTCTGGGTTTCATGTCCCTTTAAATAAAGAATAAAGTTAGTTGCAGCTAGTGCTACCACTACAAGCCAGCATCATCATAAAATATATATTGGATTGGTTAAGAACAAAAGTGAAGCTTGCATATGTATTGGCTGACACAGAATGAATTGATCTGACGATGAAATTGCTCCATATAGTTATTTAATAGTGTCAAGAAACCTGCATCATCATTTGTACCTTTGTTTATTAATTAAAGGGGCCACATCTTTTTTTTTGTTTTGAAACAAATGTAAAGAAAACAGCAAAATTAGTGATTTTTCTTGATTCTTTTGAATGTAAACATCTAGTTACTGCTACATCAGTAGATAGAAAGTACAGGTCCTAGGGCAAAGAGCTCTGCACCAGCCCTTTCATACATTGTATAGATACCTTATATATATCATAACTGTATATATGTGTTTGTTCCTATTATAAAAGGGCTACTGCTTTGTGCACAGGAGTCTTTGTCCGGCACAGAATACAAGGTCTTGGTAAACCTCTGTTTGAAAAGTGATAATAGAGGAGAGCACCAACCTGCCAAATGCTATTCCCCAGATATCGAGACAAATACTGTGACACCTCTCATCAGAGTGCTTGATCAGTTTACGTATTTTTGCGAGATATAACCACTAGATGGAGCTATTAACAAACTAATACAGCATATGAATATTTTTATTTCTAAGTCAGGCACGTCTACTTGCAGTTTTGCACACTGAGAGATAAATTATAAGTGGGGCACGGCTCAAGTTAAATCAATAGTGCTTCTCTTCTAGTTGATAGTTAAAAGTTATCACTCAGGTGCACTCAAATCAGGAGGTCAGAGGCTTTTATTTATTTTATTCTGTGAGCTATAGCCACTCCCATGACCCTTTACGTTCTCTCTCAGGTACAGATGATCGAAAGTGCCATGAGACGGCGAGATATTCAAAAGGGATCTGTCATCATGTTGAGAAAGCTGGCAAAATATTCCAAGCGGCTGTTATCAGTGTTTAAAGGCAGAAACGCTGAGAGGAGTTTTACTATACATCGCAATGGGTGACGATGCTGGTGAAATATTCCAAGCAACATCGCCACCTACATTGGCAATGTAAAGTAAAGCATCCTTTTTTCCTTTTTGCATATATCGCACAACAAAATAAACACACCGCAGCCTTCACTATTAACCCTCAAACTGACATAACCCCTACACTACTTAACCCATACGCCGCCACTACCCCCCACCACAATAAACCCTCTAACCTATTAAACCCTATATCACCACTACCCCCACTGCAATAAACCCCCTACACTATTAACCCCTATACTGCCCCTATCCCCACCGCAATAAACCCCTAACCTATTAAACCCAATACCGCCCCTACCCCCACCAAAATAAACCCCCTACACTATTAACTCCTATACCGCCAAATTTCCCCACCCCAATAAACCCCCTAACCACCACAAACCCCCATCGCAATAACATCTAACTTAGTAACCACTTGACCCCTAATCTAAGGCCCCCTAAATTACACAAAATAAAATACACTAGCATTAAAAAAAAAAACAGTAAGACCTATCCTAAAACTAAAGCCCCCCCCCCCCCTTAAACTAACACTAAAACCTACTCTAAAAATTACCCTGAAAAGGTGCAAGGAAGGACATGGGCGCCCAGGCTCATTGATGCACGTGGGGAGCGAAGGCTAGCACGTCTGGTCCAATCACACAGAAGAGCTACTGTAGCTGAAATTGCGTATGGGGCTGCGTAGCCGCAGACCGGTCAGAGTGCCCATGATGACCCCTGTCCACTGCCTTCAATGGGAACATGAGTGCCAGAACTGGACCATGGAGCAATAGAAGAAGGTTACCTGGTCATGTTTTCTTTTAGATCAGGTAGATGGCAGGGTGTGTGTGTGATCATTTACCTGTGGAAGAGATGGCAGCAGGATGCACTATGGGAGGAAGGCAGTATGGCGGAGGCAGTGTTATGCTCTGGGTAATGTTCTGCTGGGAAACCTTGGGTCCTGGCATTCATGTGGATGTTACTTTGACACATACCACCTACCTGTTGCAGACCACGTAACCCCTTCATGGCAATGGTGTTCCCTGATGGCAGTGGCCTCTTTCAGCAGGATAATGCACCCTGCCTCACTGCAGAACATGACATAGTTCAAGGTGTTGCCTTGGTCTTCAAATTCCCCAGATCTAAATCTGTTTGAGCATCTGTGGGATGTGCTGGAACAACAAATCCAATCAATAGAGGCCCCACCTCGCAACTTGCAAGGCTTAAAGGATCTACTGCTAATGGCTTGGTGCCTGGTACCACAGGACACGTTCAGAGGTCTTATGAAGTCCCTGCCTTGAGGCATCAGAGCTGTTTTGGCAGCAGTGGGGGACCTACACGATATTAGTCAGGTGGTTTTAATGTTATGGGTGATCAGTATATATATGTATAATTATATGTGTGTACAGAAGTATTTATGTTTTTATGTGTGTATATATGTATTTACAGATATATATATACACATATAAATACATATGTAGACACATATAGACATATATAGAAGTGCATTGGAACCCTTTGCAGTCAAGTAGATGAAAACATGTAAAAGCATATTTATGCAATATTCATTTTTAATAAAGTGTTATACTGTGTATTTACTGTAAATATTTTACATTCCAATGTTCTGCACATAGAAGAATATGTTCTATGTATTTATAAATAGATATTCCTATATATATATCTATACCAATATATATAAAAGTATAGATATATATATTGTATAGGTATTTGTATTTATGAATAAATAGAACATATTCTGCTATGTGAAGAACATTAGAATGTGAATTCATATTGTCATGTTGGGTTAGTGCGATCAGCAAACAGTTTTTACTTTCAACTTGTAATACAAGCGCTACCCGGCGCACGTAAAAAGCTTACTTCTAGCAGAGTTAGCTCTCGAGCAGGTGTGTTAAATACCGCTCCACTTGTAATCTGGCCCATACAGACCGTGTAGCTGGTCATGCACATCAAAAGGGTTAAAGGGACAGTAAAGTCAAAATTAAACTTTCATAACTCCGATCCTTTGTTGAAAAGAATACCTAGCTCAGCTAGCTCCCATTAGTGCAGTGCTGCTCCTTCAATATAGGACAGCAAGAGAATTAAGTAAATTTGAAAATATAAGTAAATTGGAAAGTTGTTTCAAATTGTTTGCTCTGTCTGAATACCAATATAAAGAGTTGGCGTTTCATGTCCCTTTAATAATACATTTCCATTTCTTTTTTCTTTTGAATATTGATAGTTGCCTTTATTTACCCACCAATAACACCAATCTGAAAGCATACTGGGATCTGTAAGCATACATAGCATGTGATTGGTGCATACGCCACTTGCATATTCTTGATCCACAGTCAAGTGCACAGGATGCATACGCATCAATCACAATGCAATGAGCAGAGATTGGTTCCCTGTGATCCCGCACTTATCTCAAATCTCTTTTTTTCAGATTTTCATGAGCTTAGTGCAATTTATTGCTAATCATCTTCCTGACAGAGTTTGATCTAAAAACATTTCATTTCTTTATGACAATTAGATCCCTCTAATAATTAAAAAATATCTGCTCCAGTTTACATAAAACTTTTCCAAAGGTGCAGTGATGCGTGGTATGAGATCAAATAATGTATTGCTGCACGTCAAGGATTTGATAAAGAGGCTTTACAGTGCAAGCCCAGAGCCACTGTAAAACATGAAAATGTTATAGCGTATCCATTACATGATGTTAAGACTGTCACGGTATTGACAGTGAGAATAGCAGTTTTCTCGTTTGGCTGATATTATCATGCTTTGGAACAACTGTTTGATAAAGAGGCTTTACAGCTTAAGCCCAGAGATACTTTAAAGTGAAAGTAAAATAGGATTTACTACTGAAACAAATAAAGGGGACTTTCATTCATTAAGTATAAGATACTTCATGTAGAAAGCTCCTTTATTTGATTCAATCGATCGCCGTTTTTAGCTGCTACAGCAGCCCACACCCCTAAAAAAAATTTTGGCTAAGAGTTGATGTTTTCACCTCTTAGACAATAGCCGTGCGGTAAATCCGGCTTGGCGCCCATGGGAGCCGGATTTGCCACACGGCTATTGGCTAAGAGGTGAAAACGTCACCTCTTAGCCAAAAACTTTTTTAGCCGTGCTCTGCTGTAGGAGTGAAGAGCGGCGATCGGTTGAATCAAATAAACAATCCTAGCGTTTGTATAATGCTAGGATTTACTTTCACTTTAAACCATGACCTTCATGATGTTATACTGTCACAGCAGAACTGTTTGATGAAGAGGCATTACAGTACACACCCAGTGCTGCGGAAAACCATGACTATCATACAGTGTACATAGATCATCAAGGAAATATGATCCACGCCAAATAAGTTGAGTAAAACTTGAACTTTATTTGTATCTTTAAAACAAAGGAAGACCAGCAGGATACAGAGTGAGCGCAGCACTGGGCTTACGCGTTTCGGCAATCAAGCCGTAGTCATAGAGTGTATCCATCACATGGTGTTAGATGATTGTTGCGTTAATGATGGGAGAATGGTTGTGTTCTCATTTGACTGTGTCTGATATTATCATGCTTTTATGTAACTGATGAAGGAGCTTTAATTGGACACTAAACACTTTGAGATATGATATAATATTATAATTATATAAAATCATAAATCGTATATATAAAAAAAAACATGCACTATACTTTCATTATTTATTTTGTCCCCTTTTCCTGTAATTCCATTCTGAAATTGTGAGCTTTTCAGTTCCTGTTAGAAATGGAAGGGCAGAACACTGTTCTATTCCACACAGCCATTGGGGCCTATCTATCAAGCTCCGAATGGAGCTTGAGGCGCCGTGTTTCTGGCGAGCCAACAGCAGTTACGAAGCAGCGGTCTAAAGACCGCTGCTCCATAACCCTGTCCATCTGATGAGGCGGACAGGAATCGCCACAATTCAACCCGATCGATTACGATCGGGTTGATTGACACCTCCCTGCTGGCGTCTGCAGGGGGCGTTGTTGCACCAGCAACTCTTGTGAGCTGCTGGTGCAATGCTGAATATGGAGAGCGTATTGCTCTCCGCATTCAGCGATGTATTTCGGACCTGATCCGCACAAGGTCCGACAGACATTTGATAATTCGGCCTCATTGGCTGCACACTCTAATGACCTATTTATAACTGTCTCTAATTGGCCACAGCAGAGAAGGTAACCTAAATTACAACAGGGCAGCTGCCATTGTTTTATAGACACTAAGGCCTCTATTTATCAAAGTCTGGCGGACCTGATCCGATAGTGCGGATCAGGTCTGCCAGACCTCGCTGAATACGGAGAGCAATACGCTCTCCGTATTCAGCATTGCACCAGCAGCTCACAAGAGCTGCTGGTGCCACGCCGCCCCCTGCAGACTCGCGGCCAATTAGACGCCAGCAGGGGGGTGTCAATCAACCTGATCGTACTCGATCGGGTTGAATTGCGGCGATGTCTGTCCGCCTGCTCAGAGCAGGCGGACAGGTTATGAAGCAGCGGTCTTTAGACAACTAATGAAACTTTAAAAAATACATATACATGTTATTCTCAAGCTAATCTTTTCTTTGAATGCATCATTATATCTAGCAATTATTTAGTTGGAAGAAAAAGGGGGGGGGGGGTCCAATGGCACTACTTGGAAATTAGTAAAAACTTCAAATAGCTCAAATTTCTAGGTGGAAAAAATTCCGTATAGTGTACTAAGAGCTAGAGGGTGCTGTGTATATAGTAAACTTGAGGACAGCTGAATTAGGAGTGAAAAAAAGGACTCCTAATGAGAGTATACACTTAAAGCACTCAGGAAGTTTGATGATCTTCTGAGAGATCTGTAACAGTGATTTACAGCTTTTGTGCTGTTGCCAATCTTGCAAAAGAGGTGGACAGATGAAAAAAAGTGTTAAAATAGAACTTTTAATAGAGTTGTATTTAAAATCGGAAAAAAGTTTAAGCTAAAAACACACACTCAAAATCAATACGTTGTTCACACACACAAATGTGTGTATGGGTAAATATGATAGGATATGTTGCAACAAGATTATTTGAAAGGACAAATAGATATTGGTAGGTGAGCTAACTCAACTGAGAAGGTGTATATGTGGTTAATCACAGTGTTTGTTATGTGCCTTAATAATACTAAGTTTGATTCATTATGATATAAACCACACTAAATATAGGGGCATATATATTTATCAAGTTCCGAATGGGGCTTGATGCCCCGTGTTTCTGGCGAGCCTGCAGGCTCGCCAGAAACAGCACTTATGAAGCAGCGGTCACAAAGATCGCTGCTCCATAACCTGTCCGCCTGATCAGAGCAGACGGACAGACATCGCCGGAAATCAACCCGATCAAGTACAATCGGGTTGATTGACACCCCCCTGCTGGCGGCCTATTGGGAGCTGCTGGTGCAATGCTGAATACGGCGAGCGTATCGTTCGCCGTATTCAGCGAGGTCTGTCGGAACTGATCCGCACTGTCGGATCAGGTCAGACAGCGTGGTTTATATCATAATGAATCAAACTTAGTATTATTACGGCACATAACAAACACTGTGATTAACCACATATACACCATCTCAGTTGAATTAGCTCACCTACCAATATCTATTTGTCCTTTCAAATAATCGTGTTGCAACATATCCTATCATATTTACCTATACACACATTTGTGTGTGTGAACAACGTATTGATTTTGAGTGTGTGTTTTTAGCTTAAACTTTTTTCTTCCCGATTTTTAAATACAACTCTATTAAAAGTTATATTTTAACACTTTTTTTCATCTGTCCACTTCTTTTGCAAGATTGGAAACAGCACAAAAGCTGTAAATCACTGTTACAGATCTCTCAGAAAATCATCAAACGTCCTGAGTGCTATAAGTGTATACTCTCATTAGGAGTCCTTTTTTCCCTCCTAATTCAGCTGTCCTCAACCATTTATTTAGTGTTTAATGTCCCTTTTAATTTTTAGCAAATAATAACATTTTAAAAAAACAAATGTGGGAAGTATATTTTACACCTGGCAATATGCAATAATGCTGAGACACCAGGCAGTGATATTGCTATCTATTAGAAGTGCGGCTGTTTAAATGAATATGTTGCCAGAGTAACAGATATTAAATAACTGGATAATCTGGCTTTCTTTCATAACTATTAGGTAAACTTGAAAATGAAAAAAAGAAGTTAAAATAAGAACCAGACATTTCTCAAGGTTTTAACACTGATTTACAATTTCTTATTTTGGGTAATTTGATAACTTACATTTTTTTATTTGAATTTCAAATGTATTATTATAAAGATCATATGTAAATTGTGCACTTTATGGGGCATATTTATCAAGCTCAGTATAGAACTTGATGCCCCTTGTTTCCGGCGAGCCCAACAGAAGTTATGAAGCAGTGGTCTAAAGACGACCTGCTCTGAGGCCGCGGACAGTAATCGAATACAATCGGGTTGATTGACACCCCCTGCTAGCAGCCGATTGGTTGCGAATCTGCAGGGGGTGGCATTGCACCAGCAGTTCACAAGAACTGATAGTGCAATGATAAATGCCAACAGTGAATGCTGTCGGCATTTATCGATGTGAGGCGGACATGATAAGCTACTTCGTATCATGTCTGCTCGCAAATTGATAAATTTGCCCCTATAGCTTAATTTGCACAATGTGTTTAACCTTTTTTTTTAATTAACCAGGGAACCAATTGCGTTAAACGTGTGAATTGAGCACAAAAATGTTCACAAATATAGTCAAGAAATACTAGAAAAGGCAATTTTTAAAATATTTGTTTTTAAGGGACTCAAAGCTGCTGAGATAGAAAGGTGCAAAAATCTTGTAATGTCTGCTGGGAAAGTTTTGTGGTGTGTTATGAAACCACTGTCGGAAGGTCAGCTCAGGAGTGTGCATGTGTCTGCATCACTAGATGGTAGCAGTTTTGTAACACTGTTATACATTAGTAAGAACACTAGATGGCAGCACTATTTTATGCCAAGTAGTGCACAAGACGTGCAGACTACCTACCTAGATATCTCTTCAACAACAAAATAACATGAGAACGAAGTAAAGTAAATTGGAAACATTTTTAAAATTGTATTTTCTATCTGAGTAACAAAATAAAAATGTGGATTTCATGCCCCTTTAACCTGGTTTTCTCAGGCTTTGGCATGTCCTCAGATTTGAGAACCAGCACTCTTTTAACTGGAACAGACCTCTTTATTAGGAGCCAAACAAGGTGGGTTGTATATAGTATTTTTAGAAAAACCTAACACATTAGTAGCCATGCCCCCCCCCCACCACCACCACCACCACTGCTTTAGATTATGAAGTAAACAACTCAGAAAATGCAGCTTTTACAGTGGGGGATTTCTCATGTGATGTAACTCTGTAATAATGATGGTTAAAGGCCAGGCCATGAGATGTGGAAAGGGAAACAGATTGTCTTATGTTTAAAATTCCAACACTACAAATACATTAATATCACTCTGTAATGCAGCGCTGGGGAGAAGGTTATTGTAACCTGTGCATGTTATGACAATGTAAGGATTAGCAGAGACCATAGTTTGAATAGCTTCATTACCATCTTTTTCTCTAGCAGCCCCTTCTGTGGTAACTTTATATGGTCAATATGGAGAGAGACTCATACTTTAGTGTATATGCCACATAAATATCATATATGAAATGGAAAACTTGCTCCCGCTGGAACTAAAGCTTTCATCTTACATACTGAACATAGCCCAACGTAATAATACATTGTATATTGCTTGTTTTTACTCATCGTATTTATAATAATATGTAAAGAAAGTAAATAAAATGTATATAATAAATATATATATATATATATACAGTATATATATATATATATATATTGCGCTTCTCTCTGTGCGTATTAAGTCTCCCTAAGGAAAAAAGGGGAAACTTACCAGACGTGGACTCCTTGCTCAGTGTGCTTAGAGGAATATGGCTACACCTCACTGACGAGGCCCAATGAAGGCCGAAACGATCGTCTGGGGTTGCTGTGTTCCTTATTCAGAGAGGAATTGCCTGGTATTTCGGCGCTGGACTGACCGTAATAGGCGGGATCAGACGGATATGCTACAGTAAAGTTCTACTCTGTGAAAAGCATTACTGGGATAAAAAGCTGCACCCAGGTGGCAAATCACCATATGTTACAGGCTAACGTTATTGAGCTGGTTGTTTTTTCTTGTGAGAGTGCTTCTCTCTGTGTATGTATATAAATATATATATATATATATGTATCATTTTCTATCTTTTGACACCTGGCATGATGATTGCTTGGTTCATACTTTAACTTTGTTAAAAGGGACATAAAACCTTATACTATAAAAACTACCTTTTAATCCGTATTAGAACAAAAATACTACTACAGTAATCCTTTCCTGACTTTAACGTGTAATGGGATCTTAAACTCTGGACAGAAACAGGTAACCAACGCTTCACATGTCTACATAACATGCCATTTACAGTTCCATATGTGCTGAACAAAAAAAGATCAATAACGGTTATCTGTGTCTGGCAGACAGAAGTTAATAGCTGCTCAGTTGTGAGTAAAATATTAGACAAATAAGATATAAAAGTAGACCGGTAGTTTATTTATTTGTCTTTAATAAGATACAATCTAAATGCTTCGCCACCTGAAAGTGTGCCTAGCTCAGTGAATATCTACTATAAAGGGTTCATTGTCCACTGCTCACATACAAATTCAGTGAATATGTGAGGTATCTATTAATGAACATTGTCTGTACTATTTGAAAGAAATACACTCTACAAATTTGGTTGTGCTCAGCCATCTGTCTCAGTCTATATTATTATTTTGTGACTTCTTACAAACATATTTATATAAATACTTTATTTCTGCATGGAATAGTGTTACATTAAAGCTACTAAGCTTTTTGATGCTAACAGGTCAGAATTTATGAAAGTGCAGATGGACAAAATTCTGTTGCTAGAGTGTAACACTGCACAAGAATTTTCTTCTACAGTTCCACCTCTTGCTCTCACTCGACCAACTGTGTAAGAGCAGTGCTTGTCAATCATCCTAGACGAATGAAGCCTGGATGTTTGACAGGTTAAGAAGCAGCAATAATAAGACTTGTTTTTTAATTTGCAGTGAAAGAGGAAATAGTAAGCTTCCCTCGCGTTCCTTTATAATAAAAGGCCAGGTATGTTTGTCTGAAGTTATCATGCGCAGTAGAGACTGCAGCGCGAGACAAACATACCTGGCCTGGCCGTAAGGAAGCGTGAAGATCAGACAGCAGAGAGGGTGGGCAGGAGCGGGTGTGACTGGGGGGAGTGGCCAGCGGGCGTGGGGGAGCGTGGTTGGAAGGAAACGTGTGTGATGGGGCGAGCCGGGTGGGTGGGACCGTTGTACTGCAGCAAATGGCCCGTGTACACAGGAGTCTAGTCTTGCTATAATAGTGGTATAACATCATCATATAGATACCTGAGTTCAGGTGATGTATAAACCAACTTCAGAAGTGCCAGGATGGGTTCCACACTCAGTGTAAAGTAAATATAATTAAATTAAGGATCTACTTACATCAATCCATGAAATAAAAGGGAAAACAATCAGGATGGCATGTTGCTTATGTCAACAGTGTGAGATCCCTATGGGAAAAGTCCACATTAATCAAAGTCCCGTAAAAAACTGCCAGGCCGGCTCAATCTCAGTTAAAAAAATGACTTTTATTAAAGATATATATTAATAATACAATCATGTGGGTAAAAATATAAGCAAACCATCAGATGAAGTAAACACGTATAAGCACGGCACATACTCCCATGGTAGGCTAACGCGTTTCGAATGGAAACTGTACTCATAGACTCTATGGGAGTGCCAAGATTATACGTGTTTACTTTTTCTGATGGTTTGCTTATATTTTTACCCATTTTAATGTAATTTTTTATATATATCTTTAATAAAAGTCGTTTTTTAACGGGGATTGAGCCAGCCTGTGAGGTTGTATTTAGGGAACTACACTGCAAGGGCTGCATCTTCATAAATACAGCCTAAAGTGTATGTTTGCACAAAGCTAGTCTACAGAATGGTAGTTTTCTAGCTGATGAGTAATCCCCCCCCCCACACACACACACCGTATTTGTGGACATTGACACACCCTACATGAGAAGTGTTTTGTTTCAGTACTGGAATATCTTTTTAAAGGACCAGGCAACACATTAGATTTGCATAATCAACAAATGCAAGATAACAAGACAATACAATTGCACTTAGTCTGAACTTCAAATGAGTAGTAGATTTTTTTATAACAAATTTCAAAGTTATGTATATTTCCACTCCCCTTGTACCATGTGATAGCAATCAGCCAATCACAAATGCATATACGTATAGTCTGTGAATTCTTGCACATGCTCAGTATGATCTGGTGACTCAAAAATTGTAAATATAAAAGACTGTGCACATTTTTTTTTAATAGAAGTAAATTGGAAAGTTGTTTAAAATTACATGCTGTATCTGAATCATGAAAATTTTATTTAACCTGAGTGTCCCTTTAAAAAAAAAAAAAACATGGAATACATTTTTTAAATAGCTATATTTTTAGAAGCAACTCTGAAAATAATGGCTTAAGCATCCCTTTAAATCAGATGTATACGGCTATCAGTTTGCTAGAATAAAAATGTTAACTTTTATTTTAATGCAGAAGTAAATCATGAAAGTAAAAACACTGCAAGTATTTTGTACAGGACAGCACTGTATTTAATGTGAGATAACCAATACACAAGAATAAATTCATCTAGAGAAAAAAAAACACAGGATTTTAGTTACTTAATGACACCAGAAGCCTAAGCACAATTTCATCTTTGGCACAGCCGCACCCAGAAAGGACAGGGAATTCACAAGATCTATTTTGTCACTCACAGAAAAATATGTGTTCACAAGAAGTGATTTTGGCTCTTTTTGTGCACTGAATGTGTTTTTGGGGTCATATAAACCCCTACAAAAGTAGTAGTTACAGCAAGGAACAAGAATCGGTGTCTTGGCACCAAACAGCATGGGTTTACTTTGAAATACTCAAGTATTCACTTAAAATTAAGAACAGCTTTACATCCAATTTCAAATAAAATTCAGCTCACCAGCCTATCCTCCCACATCCCAGTCTCCCGTTCCCCCAAATTCATTTTTAATTTGTTTGTTATGTCCCATAAATTGTCACTCTTATTTTATTGTACTCAAACTTCATAATGACATCTGATTCTGCTCTACACCCTACTCTATATCCAATTAAATATAATTATATTTGTATTTAGGGGTTTGATTTCTTTATTAGTATGTGACATAGTATAGATGCTAAAATGTGTTTATGAGTTACATTAACAGTCAGTATAGATAAGCAAAATGCTGCCCTAGCTCTAAGCTAAAACGTGTCTCTTCCACCTGTCCCAACTGTCACTGATTCCCTTACACCCTAACAATCTGACAACCACGTGGAAGACCACTAATATATATTAATGTGTGTGTGTAGGCCTCATACGTCAGGCTTATCCCGCATTGTTGTCTATAAAGCTAGTGAGAGTAAAGTTTGGCTATACATTTAGACACGTGGTAGACATTTGCACTTTTATGTTGCTGTGTGCACTCATCACCTTTCTATGAAAATGAAGGTGATTAGTCCTATAAGCAATAAGTGCTTATACATATCTAGAAGTCAACTGTACAAATGAAGAATTAGTAGAGAACGCAGAAGATTATGATAACACAAGTTACAAAGGAAAGAGATCAAAAGAACTGAATGCACTACCTACACCATATCAATTGGACTACATAAATACCCACTAGCCGGTAACCACTGTGTTCTTGCTCTGAGGTAGTGCACCATCCCCTACGGATTTCTGATCCGTACCTGCCATATGCAGTTCTCTTTGAGGACTGATCAGCGGAATGTAAAAAGGGAAGTCACCCAGTAAATGAATCCTCTATGGTTCTTCCTTGTAAAGGGGGAGGAACTTTAGGAACCACCATTTGTGAAGCTTCATTGTGTACCCCCACCTCAATAACTTCTCAGAATTCTGGGCCAGCTGGAGGGACTGGGGGAGTAGAGGGAGGCCATCGTGGGCTAGGGGGAAGAACAGCCATTGGCCACTGAGGGCATCATGCAGACAGGTGTCACCACAAGCTCATGCAAGGCTGTAGTGCCTGACATGGAGGTCCCAGGTAGCAGGGACTCCAGGCGTCAAGTCTTCGGTTTCCAGCTGTGAAATATAAGAGAGAAATGAAAATGTCTGTTAATGAACTTTAATCTTGGTACACCACAAATAATATAGTGAGGTACATTTAATAATGTTGGGCATTTTACTTTGATCGAAAGAAAAATAAGTTTTCCAAATGAAGAACATTGCAATAAAGATGTGCACTATCTAGTCTTGCCTTTACATGACTGTGGTTAAAGGACCAGTAAATACAGTAGATTGGCATGATAACAAGATAATGCAATAGCACTTAGGGGCCGATTTATGAAACTCCTTATGGAGCTTAATGCCCCTGTTTCTGAGCGAGTCTTCAGGCTCGCCGGAAACAGAACTTATGAAGCATAACTCGTCCGCCTGCTCTGAGGCTGCGGACAGAAATCAACACGATTGAATACAATCAGGTTGACTGACACCCCATGCTAGCGGCCGATTGGCCGTGAATCTGCAGGGGGGCGGAATTGAACCAACAGTTAACAAGAACTGCTGGTGCAATGATAAATGCAGAGAGCGTATGCTGTCGGCATTTATCGATGTGCAGCGGACATGATACGCTACATCGTATCATGTCCGCTCGCACTATGATAAATCTACCCCTTAGTCTGAATTTTAAATGAGTTGTAGATTTGTTTTCTGACAAACTTCAAAGTTAGAATTCTATTTCCACCACTCCTCCCGTATCATGTGACTGCCATCAGCCTATCACAAATGCATATATTCTGTGAAATCTTGCACATGCTCAGTAGGAGCTGCTCACTCAAAAAGTGTAAATATAAAAAGACTGCACGTTTTGCTAATGGAAGTAAAGTGGAAAGTGGTTTAAAATTACTGCTCTATCTGAATCATGACAGTTTAATGTTGACTTGAGAGTCCCTTTAAGTGTAACAACTGAAGTCACAAGCATGTTATGTGTTTTCTTTTAGCATGAGAAATGGTCTAGTGTGCTCCAATACAGTAAACGTCCTTTACATAGTGTTAAGAAGTCACTCACCTTCCATCACCACTTGTCCTTCTCATCTGGGACAGCCTCTACTGGGTTTTCCTCTGATTCTGCCTCAGCGCTTTGCCCCATTTTTGTGATGTGGCGCAAAAACGAAGTTGCATTGAAGGCCCTCTAAGGAGAGATAGAAAAAGACAATAGATACTTTTAGAAAAGCGGCCCCAGAACTCTTTAGTACGTAGCACAAAACCCCAATTTAAAGGGATCCTGAACCCAATTTTTTTTCTTTCATGATTCAGATACAGCAGCAATTTAAGCAACTTTCTAATTTACTCCTATTGCCAATTTTCTTCGTTCTTTTGGTATCTTTATTTGAATAAAGCATAAAAGCCGGCCCCTTTTTGCTTTAGCACCCTGGATAGCGCTTGCTGATTGGTGGCTACATTTAAACACCAACCAGCAAGCGCTACCCAGGTGCTGAACCAAAGATGGACCGTCTCGTAAGCTTACATTCCTGGTTTTTCAAATAAAGATACCAAGAGAATGAAGAAAAATGATAATAGGAGTAAATTAGAAAGTTGCTTAAAATTGCATGTTCTATCTGAATCATGAAAAAAAAAATCAATATCCTTTTTTATTATTGAAGTGGAGCCTCTTTTTCTCTTAAAGTTAGTAGCTTAAAGGGATAGTCAACACTAAAATTATTATTGTTTAAAAAGATAGATAACGCCTTTACTACCCATCCCCCAGCTTTAAAAAACTGGAGAATGGGTAATAAATGGATTATCTATTGTTTTAAACAATAAACATTTTTGAGTTGACTGTCCCTTTAAAGAGAAGTGAACGTGCTTTTTCAGATAGAGCATGCAATAAAAAAAAGTTCTAATTTCTTCTATTATCAGATTCACTTTTTTGTTTTACCTAGGTATCCTTTGTTAAACAGCATATCTAGATATGTTGCAGGGTATTCAGGGGAACATGAAGTAACCTGAGGATATCTACACTAAGTCATGTAAAGGGACGGTGTGAAAATGTATGTATTTCCCAAGAAGTCATTTCTTTTAGATGTCTGTAGATTATGGTCCATATATATCGTTCAGGTGTCTACAGATACGGTCCGTATTTTCTTCATTTTCCTGTTTAATAATATATTATCTATCTCTCATATTTTAAACAGTCTATGAAATATACTGACTTCTCTTTCTTATAGGAGATCTTAATGTATTTAGGGCTAGATTACAAGTGGAGCGCTAAATTATTGTGCTCCCACAAACGGGCTAATTTGCCCGTTTGCGGGCGTGCGATTATTAACCAGCCATTAAAAGTGACCGGTTATTGCTACTGTGAGCTTGGGGTAGCAATTAGTGCTCAGAAAATTAACCAGAGATCCAATTAATAAAAAACAACTACACTAGGCAGTTTTGGGGGGCTAAAGATGGCGGGTATTAGAAAAAACGACACTGAAAAGTGCCTTTATATTGCGGTCTATGGGAACTGTGTGTTCCCAGTAAATATATATGTATATGCTTATATACATATATATTTATGTGTTAATATGTGTATATACACACATAAATATATATGTATATCAGCATATACATATATATTTAAAAATACTGCCATTGTTGCGCTAGTTACCCCCTACGCTGCGCTTAGGTTCTGATGCTGTCTCTGACGGCATCAGAACAAGGCTCCCATTGGAGCCTATGGAAGCGCACTCTCGGGAGCGCATTACTGTTAATTTGTAATACCAGCGCACATTAGCGTGCAATGGTATTACACAGTGGAGCACAAATATTGCTTTCTTGAATAGCGATATTTAGCGCTCCACTTGTAATATGGCCCTTAATTATTTATTAATGGTAAATTATATGGGGCATGTTAAAAAACAATATCAAAGATTATTTTTCACTCATTTAGAAACTTTTGTATCATTTAGACTTTGCAGTGCCATAATAATATTTGTTTTATTATTATTACTATTATTATAAAAAATCTAGCATTTGTTAGGGGGTACCTACGTATCTAAGTGTTCAGTAGAAAGGTTTCTCCCCCATGCTCAGCACATACAGAGTTTCTGCCTCAGACAGAATGTTTGAGAAAGATAAAGGTTGGGGAAGGGTGACTTTCCATCTTTTTAATATGGGCAAAGAAATATAATTAAACAGCTCATGTGGTGTACGGGTTAAGCAATTACATTCTACACCTTCCCTCTCCAATTCCATCACAGTGATGCTCCTAATTAGATTTCACAAAGCTGAAGCTATAGATATCATTGTCTCACCTTCCATTGAGTGCGGGCAAAATTCTTCTGGATTTGCTCACTCACTGATCCATGGATGTCTCTCTCTAATGCTGTGTCCCCACAGATCCTGCAAGTAAGTGACACAATATCTCAGTTAAAACCCATCGGGGCATATTTATCAAGCTTTGTATGACCACTCCGTAAGACCGCTGCTCCATAACCTGTCTGCCTGCTCTGAGGCGGCGAACAGAAATCAACCCGATCGAAGACGATCTGGTTGATTGACACCCCTTCCTAGATTGGCCGTGATTCTGCAGGGGTGCAATGATAAATGCCAAGAGCGTTTGCTGTTGGCATTTGTCGATGTGCAGCAGACACGATCCGCAATATCGGATCATGTCCGCTCGCTCATTCATAAATAGGCCCCATCATCTGGATTTTAAAAAAGCCCCAAAGCATGGCACGTGCTGCTTCTTTTACAGCAGGGTTAATCGCAAACCAGAGGCATCTGCAGAGTTTATAGAAGTGGGCACCTGTCCCTGGCAGACTTGCCACGACAATATAATCCCTTTGGTGCCACTTAACAGTTCAAGAGATTCTGTGAAGAGCTCGAAAAAGGATTTTTTTCTTCATATAATTTTGTGTGTTGCTATGTGTGTCTGTGAGTGATGCTGCACATACAAATGATATATTGGGCTGCATTTATGAAAGGTCGCTACTGCGAATCATATCCGCCAGACCTTGCAAACGCTGTCCACAGCCTCCCCCTGCTTTGAGACCGTGTTAAAGTATTCTCCCCATAGAAATAATTTGAGAGCGCAGAAGAAGAAGAAACACCTATCGCTCGCATTCTAACCTTACAGTAGTTATTAATAGTTTACATTCCAATTTTCTTCACTTACAGGATAATGTAATTTGCATTGTAAATACATATTTCTATATATATATCTATATATACCTATACCTGTATATCTATTCCTATAGATAAATAGGTATAGATATTTATTTTACATTAACATTTTCATATATATACTGTATATATAGAAATATATATTTAATAATTAGAATTAGATTATTTTTTTTCTATGTGAAGAACATAGGAACGTAAAATATGCATTGGTTGGGGTTCACAGTTTAGGTCTAACGTGGTGTTTGGTTAGCGCACATGAAGAATTGAACGTTATTAAAATATTAAACATAAAATAAAAAATAATAATTAAAAACTATTATACATACTGTAAACAAATCTAAATAATCCATAGAATATATCTATATTTTTTACAGTATCTATAATAATTTTTAATCATGAATTATTTTATATTTAATATTTAAATAACGCACATTAAAGTTAGCAATTCTTCATGTGCGCTAACTTGACACAGTGTTAGACCTAAATTGCGAACCCCGATGTGTGTTAAGTATATTTTATATTCCTATGTTCTTCACATAGAAAAAAAATATGTTAGTTTTCTTATTAAATATATATTTCTAAATATATCTAATAATAGTAATGTAAAATAGATATCTATACCTATATATCTTTAGGAATAGATATATAGGTATAGTGATAGATAGATAGATAGATAGATAGATAGATAGATAGATAGATAGATAGATAGATAGATGATAGATAGATAGAGAGATAGAAAGACTTTTTACCATACATCTTTGAGCCCGTATAACGTTTTTATTCATTTTTGAGGTTTTTTATAATTTTTATCAGATAGTGTTTATATGAGTGTATTTATACTTTTAAGTGTATTTATGGTGTGTTTAATGCCACTTTTATTCTTCCCCTACCCTTTTCGCAAGCTTTTAAGTTGTGCTATCCCAATGAGTTTAAATCTTTATTTCTCTCGAGCAAACACACTTACTTTGCACTCGTAATCTAGCCTTAAATGTTTATATATGCGCAGAATATATCAGAAATTTAATGCTGTAGTGGAAACGGTCTGCATACATAGTAACTTTTATATATGCACAGTACATAGCAGTTAAGAGCTGCGTTAGAAATGGTCTGTGTACTTAACACATACAGCAAATAAGGGCAGCACTGCAAAACATTTATAGTAAATGTTTCCTATATGGACAGTATATATAAGCAATAAAGTGCTGCACTGCAAAAAATCTGCACACACAATAATTTAATGGATCTTTTGCTGTTGTTTTTGGATGCAAAATAGCTGAAAGGTGTAGATTCAAAGCATATTAACTAATGCAAAATTAGTGCTGAAGAGAGCTAAGGTATCCAGGTCTATTATAAGAGAAAAGATACTTCCTGCACATTGAAACAAAAAGAGTCGTTAGAATTATATTTGTGTCTGAATGGTGTATTTTACAGTGTATTTTACGTCAAATAAAATGTGCTTTAGATACAGTTGTAAGAGACTTTGCAAGTGCTTTCCTAAATATGGTTTCTTAGATTAAGTACAAATCTGACCTCTTTATGGGCAGTCAAGTGTGACTGCATGTTTGTGCTAAAACGCACACAAAAAATAAGCCTGGCGCCTCACAAAGGGCAAAATTTATCATGAAGCGAATGCCTCGATCGGTTGCAGGCTCGTTCATTTCAGCATGCAAATGGTATTTATGAGGCAGTGGTATAAACCCTGACAACTTGGATTTTGTGGATGAAAATCACCCCAGATTTATTGGACTGGGGTAATTGACAAGCCCAACTCTTACACCATTGGTTGTGCAAGGGTAGGGGGTCAGCATTGCATAAGTGTATATGAGGAACATATGCACCCCACAATCTGCGATGGAATGCGGACAGGTTCACAACATCAAAAAATTCAAAACGTCTAGCAAAGCATCATGTTTATAATGGTGAGCCTTACAGAATATGAATATAATAAAACTGTTTTACAGCTCCTCATATGCCTTTTTTATCATTGGAACAATCACATTGTAAACAATAACACCATTTCTGTATTTAAGAAAGAGTTTTGGATCCAAACGAATATTGGAAAATGTATCCATAGGATGCATGGACAGCATCAACATCAACATCATTGATAAATGCTCATCACCCACAAAGGACAACAATCTTTGCATGCTCAGACTTGGAAAAATTGTAATTGCTTTGTTAAAAAATATAAAGGACAATCCTGTTTTTCTGATAATGAAAAAGAAAATGGAAAAGATTGGAATCGACCCCTATGTGACAGATGCTCTTCGGGCTGCGCTTACCAAGGATGCTGCAAGGCCTGCTCACACGTCAGCCGTTTCTCAGGCTCTTTCTCCAGTAGGTGTCGGATAAAGTCTTTTGCTGGAATGCAAAAGAAGAATATGAGAGACTCATTTATAGGGTTAAATTGTGCATCAGATTTATACAGTGCACTGATAAGAACACAGTCTGTAGTCATATTTAGCAATCTTTACCAAGGCTTAAGTTAGTTGTCTCTGTATAGGATCCTCTTGCACAACACCTGCTCCTGATAGGATGCTTTTGTACATTCAATTTATTCTCTATAGCACCTTATTTAAGCCACCTTTGCATATTCTCTATAGGATCCTCCTGTATGACTCCTCAGCATGATCTCTATGGGATCCTCTGATCTCTATGTTATCCTCTGATCTCTGTGGGATCCTCTTGTATGCCTCTTCAGCATGATCTTTATGGGATCCTTTTGTATCACTTCTCAGCATGATCTCTATGGGATTCTCTTATATGACCCCTCAGCATAATCTCTATTGGATCCTCTTGTATAACTCCTCAGCATGATCTATATGGTATCCTTTTGTATGACCTCTCGGCATGATCTCTATGGGATCCTATTGTATAACATCTTGAATCATTCTTTTTAGAATTCTCTTATATTACCCCTTGACCTATTCTGTATAGCATCATCTTGTATGACCCATCTGCCTGTTTTCTATAGGATTCACTTGTACAACTCTTTGTCCTTGTTCAATTCCTTGAAATATTTTGTATAGAATCCCCTTGTACTATATCCTGACCTATTCTGTAAAGAATACAATAGTACAATCTCTTGACCTATTCTGTAAAGAATCCCCTTGTACAATCTCTTGACCTATTCTGTATAGAATCCCCTTGCACAATCTCTTCACCTATTCTGTAAAGAATCCCCTTGTACAATCTCTTGACCTAGACTGTATAGAATTCCATTGTACAATCTCTTGACCTAGTCTGTATAGAATCCTCTTGTACAATCTCTTGACCTATTCTGTATAGAATCCCCTTGTACAATCTCGTGACCTATTTTATATAGAATCCCCTTGTACAATTTATTGACCTAGTCTGTATAGAATCCTCTTGTACAATCTCTTGACCTAGTCTGTATAGAATCCCCTTGTACAATATCTTGACCTAGTCTGTATAGAATCCTCTTGTACAACCTCTTGACCTATTTTATATAGAATCCCCTTGTACAATCTCTTGACCTATTTTGTATAGAATCCCCTTGTACAATCTCTTGACCTATTCTGTATAGAATCCTCTTGTACAATCTCTTGACCTATTCTGTATAGAATCATCTTGTACAATCTCTTGACCTATTCTGTATAGAATCCCCTTGTACAATCTCTTGACCTAGTCTGTATAGAATCCCCTTGTACAATCTCTTGACCTATTCTGTATAGAATCCCTTTGTACAATCTCTTGACCTAGTCTGTATAGAATCCCCTTGTACAATATCTTGACCTATTCTGTAAAGAATCCCCTTGTACAATCTCTTGACCTAGTCTGTATAGAATTCCTTTGTACAATCTCTTGACCTATTCTGTAAAGAATCCCCTTGTACAATCTCTTGACCTAATCTGTATAGAATCCCCTTGTACAATCTCTTGACCTATTCTGTAAAAGAATCCTCTTGTACAATCTCTTGACCTAGTCTGTATAGAATCCCCTTGTACAATCTCGTGACCTATTTTATATAGAATCCCCTTGTACAATTTCTTGACCTAGTCTGTATAGAATCCTCTTGTACAATCTCTTAACCTATTTTATATAGAATCCCCTTGTACAATCTCTTGACCTATTTTGTATAGAATCCCCTTGTACAATCTCTTGACCTAGTCTGTATAGAATCCCCTTGTACAATCTCTTGACCTAGTCTGTATAGAATCCTCTTGTACAACCTCTTGACCTATTTTATATAGAATCCCCTTGTACAATATCTTGACCTATTTTGTATAGAATCCCCTTGTACAATCTCTTGACCTATTCTGTATAGAATCCTCTTGTACAATCTCTTGACCTATTCTGTATAGAATCATCTTGTACAATCTCTTGACCTATTCTGTATAGAATCCCCTTGTACAATCTCTTGACCTAGTCTGTATAGAATCCCCTTGTACAATCTCTTGACCTAGTCTGTATAGAATCCTCTTGTACAACCTCTTGACCTATTTTATATAGAATCCCCTTGTACAATCTCTTAACCTATTTTGTATAGAATCCCCTTGTACAATCTCTTGACCTATTCTGTATAGAATCCTCTTGTACAATCTCTTGACCTATTCTGTATAGAATCATCTTGTACAATCTCTTGACCTATTCTGTATAGAATCCCCTTGTACAATCTCTTGACCTATTCTGTATAGAATCCCCTTGTACAATCTCTTGACCTATTCTGTATAGAATCCCTTTGTACAATCGCTTGACCTAGTCTGTATAGAATCCCCTTGTACAATATCTTGACCTATTCTGTAAAGAATCCCCTTGTACAATCTCTTGACCTAGTCTGTATAGAATCCCCTTGTACAATCTCTTGACATAGTCTGTATAGAATTCCTTTGTACAATCTCTTGACCTATTCTGTAAAGAATCCCCTTGTACAATCTCTTGACCTAATCTGTATAGAATCCCCTTGTACGATCTCTTGACCTATTCTGTAAAAGAATCCTCTTGTACAATCTCTTGACCTAGTATGTATAGAATCCCTTTGTACAATCTATTGACCTAGTCTGTATAGAATCCCCTTGTACAATCTCTTGACCTATTTTGTATAGAATCCCCTTGTACAATCTCTTGACCTATTTTGTATAGAATTCCCTTGTACAATCTCTTGACCTAGTCTGTATAGAATCCTCTTGTACAATCTCTTGACCTAGTCTGTATAGAATCCCTTTGTACAATCTCTTGACCTAGTCTGTATAGAATCCTCTTCTACAATCTCTTGACCTAGTCTGTATAGAATCCTCTTGTACAATCTCTTGACAAATTATGTATAAGGTCCTCTTGTGTGACACCACAGCATGCTCCCTCTAGGATACTTTTTTTCCCTTGATCTCTATAGCACCTTTTTTTTAACATCCTCTTGGCCTATTCTCTAAAGAAATACTCTTGAACAACCACTTGACCTTTTCTGTGTAGGATCTTTTGGTATAACCCCTTAGCCTGCTCCCTATTGGATCTTCTGTTACAACCTCATCACCTATTCTTTATAGAATCCTCCTGAACAACCCATTGACCTGTTCTGTATAGGAACTTTTGGTATGACCCCTAAGCCTTTTCTCTATTGATTCCTCTTGTACAACCCATTGGCCTGTTTTCTGTAGGATGCCCTTGTACATTCTCTTGGCCTTTGAGCGATACGTTCCTCTTCTAAGAACGTATGGTAGGTTCTGCTGATGATCCTGTTATATGACCCCTCTGCCCTCACATTTATTTCCCAAGAACAATCTGTAAAGGCAAATAACTATGACTTTGGAAACCTTTTCTCCCAGGAGAGCTCATTATTATTTTTTTCTTTTCCCACTGAAATGGCTCTTTTATTATGTAAGATTTCTTGTGCTTCTGTAGCTGAAGGAAAGGTTATCCCCTTACAGATTCTCTGTGTGCTTAAATCACTCAGCTCAGAAACATTGTGTTTGTTTAATCCAATATCAAAGTCAGTTTTTTCACAAGACAAAGCCTGAAATCCTTTGCTAATAGGATAACAGAGGATAACCTGTAACTAAAAGTATTTTTAAGTGAAATCCTAAAATCAGTGACATTTTTATATCTTCACCCGTAGTCGTGCTTGATATTAATTGTACTTTACTCTAATTGGCGCCATTGTCAGGAGATTTATACCTGATTCAGATATGTCATCCCAGTACGGTGAGTCAAATTCATACTCTGCCTTTAGGATCTGGTTGAAAAGTTCTGAGTCATTCTCATCATAAAAAGGGGGGTAACCGCAGAGTCTGAAAAACATGAAACAGTAACCAGTGCTTATAGCTAAATTGTCACTGCATGTGGCACTAATGAACAGAGGAATATAAGACACTCAGGGACATGAAAAAGGTGTAATACACTAGCCAGTGATAATATGTGTGGTGTCGTGCAAGACAATATTAAAGGGACACTGAACCCAAATTGTTTTATTAGTGATTCAGATAGAGCATGTAATGTTAAGCAACTTTCTAATTTACTCCTATTATCAATTTTTCTTCACTCTCTTGCTATCTTGATTTGAAAAAGACGGCATCTAAGCTATTTTTTTTGGTTGAGGACGCTGGACAGCACTTGTTTATTGGTGGGTGAATTTATCCACCAATCAGCAACAACAACTCAGGTTGCTCAGCCAAAATGGGCCGGCATCTAAAGTTACATTCTTGCTTTTCAAATAAAGATACCAAGAGAATGAAGACAATTTCATAATAGGAGTAAATTAGAAAGTTGATTAAAATTGCATGCTCTATCCGAATCACGAAAGAAAAAAAATTTGGGTTCAGTGTCCCTTTAATAAACAGCCACTAACAGCCACAGCAGAATATCATAATCCGTAAAAACATAATTAAAAGACAGTGCAAAAATACTTTGAATTTCCAATGCGTAGTAGATTCCTTTCTGACACATTTTAAAGTTAGTACCTAGGGGCTCCCATGAGCATCTACTTAAATAAATGCACATTTATTCCCACCAAGTGATCACTAGTACCACAGTGAACACCTGGATATTAAAACCTACATGGAAGCTTTTAAAGAGGGGCTTCTAGACGTTAAAACAAGGGGTTCTGGGGTATCTGGCATTTTTGATGGCCTATTATAATAGTCTAGATACCCCCCATCGTTAAAATAGTGTGTATCTTTTTATTGTTATTATTTTTTGTTTGAAATTGAGTTTAAATGTAGCCACCAATCAGCAAGCGCTACCGAGGGTGCTGAACAAAAATGCTCCTAAGCTTACATTCCTGCTTTTTTTTCAAATAAAGATACCAAGATTACCTATACCATATTATCTATACCCTTGTTACCTTTTATACATTTATCTAAACCCAGCATAATGTAATAGAAACATAGAATTTGACAGTAGATAAGAACCAAAAAGGCCCATCAAGTCTACCCATATTACATGTTACTTTTTTCTTAGGATAGCCTTATGCATGTCCCAGGCATTTTTGAATTCCTTTACTGTCTTTGGGGTCTATTTATATATGTGCGGACAGACATGATCCACTATAGCGAACCATGTCCGCCACACATCGATAAATGCCGACAGCATACGCTGTCGGCATTTATCATTGCACCAGCAGTTCTTGTGAACTGCTGGTGCAATGCCGCCCCCAGAAGATTCGCGGCCAATCAGGGGTGTCAATCAACCCGATCGTAAATGATCGGGCGGATTGCTATACGCCGCCTCAGAGGCGGCGTATTAGTTTAGAAGCTCTTAACTCCTGTTTACGTTGAGCCTGAAGGCTCCCGCGGAAACAAGAGGAACAGGGGCCATTGAGCCCTTGTTAAATAAACCCCTTTGTGTTTACCACCTCAAATGGAAGTTTATTCCATGAATCCACCACCCTTTCTGTAAAAAAAGCTTCCTCAAATTTCTCCTGAATCTGCTACCCTCTAACTTTAGATTGTGACCCCTTGTTTTGGCATTTATTTTTTTGTGAAAAATGCTTTCAGCTTCTATTTTATTAAGTCCATTCATATATTTGAAGGTTTCTATCATGTCACCTGTTTCCCTTCTATCCTCTAAACTATACATATTTAGATCATAGAGTAATGTGAGAACGGTACATACAGGATATAAGAGATTACACCGATTGCCCATATGTCCACAGCTTTCCCATATGGTTTCTGCTCCAGGAGTTCAGGGGCTGAAAAAAAAAAAAGAGAAGATGTTGTGAGAACCGCTAGATGTTGTGATGTGGTTTTGCATTTCCAGTGCTAAGATTACATAGCTCAGTGATCAAACACATTGCTCTACAAACTTGTCCCTGAGTGCACACTCATTGTCACATGGTCACAATGAAGAAGTGATTGCTTCTCCAGAATGAGCCTGGTATGTTCTTGCACTCAAATACATTCATCTCATTCTACCATCTCAGCCTTTATAGATCCCACAAGGACAGTTCCAAAAATAAAAAATAGATGTTTAGAAGAATTAGCAGGATCTAAGCTTCACAGGACCTGATTACACAAACATTACTCGGCACAAGAACAGAACATTTGTAGACAACCTGGCTATAAGATCCTAGGGTTCGATAATCTAAGCTCTCTGGGTTTGTGAGATTCTGTAAGAAATCTCGGCAGTAAAACAAAGCCTCTGTTGGAATTCTCTAAAGACGTTATTTATCTTGACAACAACGAGTCTCACAACGGAGTGTTCCCTAAATTTACGTATTTGAAGGTGATGCATACATTACAGTAGGGCTCACAGAAATCATTATTTAAAAAGAATAATTTAAGTATTGGAATAAAAATAACCAGTAAAAAATGTATTGTTAAATTGCATTTCAATTTGTAACAAAATAGTTCTGCAAATAAATTATTTTATGGAAAAATTAAAAGGTGTATCAAAAACCTATTTAAAGGGACAGTCTACTTTTTATTGTTTAAAAACTGCCCCTTATCTAAGTTCTTTTGACAGACTTGCATTTTAGCCAATCAGGGTTGACTTCTAGGTAACTTAACAGGCGTGAGCATAATGTTATCTAAATAGCGCACATGAACTAGCGCTGTCTAGCTGTGAAAAACTAAAAATGCACTGAGAGTGGCCTTCAAAGGCTTAGAAATTAGCATATGAGCTTACCTAAATTTAGCTTACAACAAAGAATACCAAGAGAACAAAGCAAAGGTGATGATAAAAGTAAATTTGATATGTTTAAAGTTGCATCTCCTAGCTGAATCATGAAAGTTTAATATTGAGTAGACTGTCCCTTTAATGTGCGCAAACTACTCTGTAAAACTGAAATTTATAATACAAATTTTTAAGTGTATTATTTTCCTTATTGCAAAATTAGTTTCCCTGCCTTTGCTAGGGGGCTGAACATTTTCCTACTGCAGTTCTCGCTGCTTTTTTTTTTTCTTGCACTCTGAAAGGTGGCGAGATTTTGTAAAAATACTTATTACCTTAAAGGGGCAGCATACACCTTGTAATTACAATATATTTCTGTTGTGCTGCTATAGAATAATATATCAGTCAAATCTTAACATTTTTAAAACAAATTAGCATCTTTTTTACTACAATTATTTTTCAATAGCTAAGCTCCACCGACCATTTGCCTTATTTGGAGGAACCAATCTGGGCTTTAGTCTGCAGACAACAAGGCGTATAACCACTGCCATAAAGTTACTATAAAGTACACTGTTTTGCAGTTTTTATCTGATAAGCCACTTAGGAATATGTATGTAGCAGAGATAGCCTGGAGTCAACAGGTTGAATTATATTTACTTTTCAGAGCTAAACTACATGAAAAGGTGGCAAAATAAACAATAAAAGAATATTGCAAAGTTGTTTCATTATGCATAAATAATAGTTTTATATAAAAATCTCAACAAAGATTTTTTTATTAACACTCTAACCCTTATCAATACTCTAACCCTTATTAATACTATAACCCTTATCAATACTCTAACCCTTATTAATACTCTAACCCTTATCAATACTATAACCCTTATCAATACTCTAACCCTTATCAATACTATAACCCTTATCAATACTCTAACCCTTATTAATATTCTAACCCTTATCAATACTATAACCCTTATTAATACTCTAACCCTTATCAATACTCTAACCCTTATTAATACTCTAACCCTTATTAATACTCTAAACCTTATCAATACTCTAACCCATATTAATACTCTAACCCTTATCAATACTCTAACCCTTATCAATACTCTAACCCTTATCAATACTCTAACCCTTATTAATACTCTAAACCTTATTAATACTCTAAACCTTATCAATACTATAACCCTTATCAATACTATAACCCTTATCAATACTATAACCCTTATTAATACTCTAACCCTTATCAATACTATAACCCTTATTAATACTCTAACACTTATTAATACTCTAACCCTTATCAATACTCTAACCCTTATCAATACTCTAACCCTTATTAATACTCTAAACCTTATCAATACTATAACCCTTATCAATACTCTAACCCATATTAATACTCTAACCCTTATCAATACTCTAACCCTTATCAATACTCTAACCCTTATTAATACTCTAAACCTTATTAATACTCTAAACCTTATCAATACTATAACCCTTATCAATACTCTAACCCTTATCAATACTCTAACCCTTATTAATACTCTAACCCTTATCAATACTATAACCCTTATTAATACTCTAACACTTATTAATACTCTAACCCTTATTAATACTCTAACCCTTATCAATACTATAACCCTTATCAATACTCTAACCCTTATTAATACTCTAACCCATATTAATACTCTATCCCTTATCAATACTCTATCCCTTATCAACACTATAACCCTTATCAACACTATAACCCTTATTAATACTCTAACCCTTATCAATACTCTAACCCTTATCAATACTCTAACCGTTATTAATACTCTAACTCTTATCAATACTCTAACCCTTATCAATACTCTAACCCATATTAATACTCTTACCCATATCAATACTCTATCCCTTATCAACACTATAACCCTTATTAATACTCTAACCCTTATCAATACTCTAACACTTATTGATACTCTAACCCTTATTGATACTCTAACCCTTATCAATACTCTAACCCTTATTAATACTCTAACCCTTATCAATACTATAACCCTTATCAATACTATAACCCTTATCAATACTCTAACCCTTATCAATACTATAACCCTTATCAATACTCTAACCCTTATTAATATTCTAACCCTTATCAATACTATAACCCTTATTAATACTCTAACCCTTATCAATACTCTAACCCTTATCAATACTCTAACCCTTATTAATACTCTAAACCTTATCAATACTATAACCCTTATCAATACTCTAACCCATATTAATACTCTAACCCTTATCAATACTCTAACCCATATTAATACTCTAACCCATATTAATACTCTAACCCTTATCAATACTCTAACCCTTATCAATACTCTAACCCTTATCAACACTATAACCCTTATTAATACTCTAACCCTTATCAATATTCTAACCCTTATCAATACTCTAACCCTTATTAATACTCTAACTCTTATCAATACTCTAACACTTATTAATACTCTAACCCTTATTGATACTCTAACCATTATCAATACTCTAACCCTTATCAATACTCTAACCCTTATCAATACTCTAACCCTTATCAACACTATAACCCTTATTAATACTCTAACCCTTATTAATACTCTAACCCTTATTAATACTCTAACTCTTATCAATACTCTAACACTTATTAATACTCTAACCCTTATTGATACTCTAACCCTTATCAATATTCTAACCCTTATCAATACTATAACCCTTATCAATACTCTAACCCTTATCAACACTATAACCCTTATTAATACTCTAACCCTTATTAATACTCTAACCCTTATCAATACTCTAACCCTTATTAATACTCTAACTCTTATCAATACTCTAACACTTATTAATACTCTAACCCTTATTGATACTCTAACCATTATCAATACTCTAACCCTTATCAATACTCTAACCCTGATCAATACTATAACCCTTATCAATACTCTAACCCTTATTAATACTCTAACCCTTATCAATACTTTTTTCTTATTTTTTTCTTATTATTTTAAATGAATTAGTAGTCCTGCCCAGCAAGAATAAGTTGGACCTCAAGGGCATCCCGTCTTACCCACGTAGCCTGGAGTCCCACAGGCTGTGGCCATCATACCACCATCTTCAATCTTGGACAGGCCAAAGTCACTAATCATAATTTTGGAGTCCTCAAAGGGTGTTGCATAAAGAAGATTTTCTGGCTACAAAAAGAATAAAATAGCAGTGTAAAAGAAAAACAGCGAACATCACATCAAACAAAACCTGCTCCTCTCTCTCTGATCCTCTTTATGTGATAATACAAAATACTGATTTACTACTAACCCCATCTTGTCTCTCTTATTGGCTATCACATAAGTACAGGAAGAGGTGGGGTGTAACTGTGTGTTAAGTTGTATAACAAATCTCCCATGCCGTGCACAGGTTTTCTTTAAAACATTAATGGGACAACACTGGGCTCACAGTCGCGGTGTCTCTGGCTGTTAGCATTGACAGCCTCTGCGAACACTGTACCTTGAGGTCACGGTGCACAATCCCCATATTGTGTAAATACTGGACAGCCTCTAGAACCTGCTGGATCAGCTGGCTGGCATCTTTCTCTGTGTAATATCCACGTTCGATAATGCGGTCAAACAGCTCGCCACCTGTGACACTGTAACAGACAGAATAAGCTTCATTCGGTGCCAAAGGGACTAAATGATTTGACTGCTGCATTGGGCTGTTCATGTAGACAAGACTAAACTGCTTAGGTGGTGCTGAGGGTTTATTAAAGGCAGCCTTTTGTCTTTTTCAAACAAGCTACAAACATTTGTATATAATTAGAGCAAATGGGGTTGAATATAATTTAAATAATTTGTGAATTAGCTTTGGAGGTCAGCAACTCTTGTATATTCCTTAGAATGTGTTTGTCTATTTAAAAGGGATTCTAAACCCAAATTTTTTCTCTCGTGATTCAGACAGAGCATGCAATTTTAAGCAACTTTCTAATTTACTCCTATTATCAATTTTTCTTTGTTCTATTGCTATCTTTATTTGAAAAAGGTGTCTAAGCAATTTTTTTTTGGTTTTGAATGCTGGATAGCACTTGTTTATTGGTTGTTGAATTTATCCACCAATCAGCAAGAACAACCTAGGTTGTTTGACAAAAATGAGCTAGCAGCTAAACTTACATTCTTGCTTTTTAAATAGAGATACCAAGAGAAGGAAGACAATTTGATAACGGGAGTAAATTGGAAAGTTGCTTAAAATTGCATCACAAAAGAAATGTTTTGGGTTCAGTGTCCCTTTAACATAGAGATACATTGCTGAAGATGTATATATATATATATATATATATATATATATATACACACACATATATATATATACAGGGTATATATATATATATATATATATATATATATATATATATATACATACAGTATCTCACAAAAGTGAGTACACCCCTCACATTTATGTAAATATTTTATTATATCTTTTCATGGGACAACACTGAAGAAATTACACTTTTCTACAATGTAAAGTAGTAAGTGTACTGCCTGTATAACAGTGTAAATTTGCTGTCCCCTCAAAATAACTCAACACACAGCCATTAATGTCTAAACCGTTGGCAACAAAAGTGAGTACACCCCTAAGTGGAAAAGTCCAAATTGGGCCCAAAGTGTCAATATTTTCTGTGGCCACCATTATTTTCCAGCGCTGCCTTAACCCTCTTGGGCATGGAGTTCACCAGAGCTTCACAGGTTGCCACTGGAGTCCTCTTCCACTCCTCCATGACGACATCACAGAGCTGGTGGATGTTAGAGACTTTGCGCTCCCCCACCTTCCGTTTGAGGAGGCCCCACAGATGCTCAATAGGGTTTAGGTCTGGAGACATGCTTGGCCAGTCCATAACCTTTACCCTCAGCTTCTTTAGCAAGGCAGTGGTTGTCTTGGATGTGTGTTTGGGGTTGTTATCATGTTGGAATACTGCCCTGCAGCCCTGTCTCTGAAGGGAGGGAATCATGCTCTGCTTCAGTATGTCACAGTACATGTTGGCTTTCATAGTTCCCTCAATTAACTGTAGCTCCCCAGTGCCAGCAGCACTCATGCAGGACAAGACCATGACACTCCCACCACCATGCTTGACTGTAGGCAAGACACATTTGTCTTTGTACTCCTCACCTGGTTGCCACCACACACGCATGACACCATCTGAACCAAATAAATTTATCTTGGTCTAATCGGACCACAGGATATGGTTCCAGTAATCAATGTACTTAGTCTGCTTGTCTTCAGCAAACTGCTTGCAGGCTTTCTTGTGCATCATCTTTAGAGGAGGCTTCCTTCTGGGATGACAGCCATGCAGACCAATTTGATGCAGTGTGCAGCATATGGTCTAAGCACTGAAAGGCTGACCCCCCCCACCCCTTCAACCTCTACGTCTATTTCCCAAAGACAACCTTTGGATATGACGCTGAGCATGTGCACTCAACTTCTTTGGTCGACCATGGCGAGGCCTGTTCTGAGTGGAACCTGTCCTGTGATACCGCTGTATGGTTTTGTCCACCGCGCTGCAGCTCAGTTTCAGGGTCTTGGCAATCTTCTTATAGCCTAGGCCATCTTTATGTAGAGCAACAATTCTTTTTTTCAGATCCTCAGAGAGTTCTTTTGTCATGAGGTGCCATGTTGAACTTCCAGTGACCAGTATGAGAGAGTGTGAGAGCGATAACACCAAATTTACCACACCTGCTCCCCATTCACACCTGAGACCTTGTAACACTAACGAGTCACATGACACCAGGGAGGGAAAATGGCTAATTGGGCACAGTTTGAACATTTCTACTTAGGGGTGTACTCACTTTTGTTGCCAACGGTTTAGACATTAATAGCTGTGTGTTGCGTTATTTTGAGGGGACAGCAAATTTACACTGTTATACATGCTGTACACTCACTACTTTACATTGTAGCAAAGTGTCATTTCTTCAGTGTTGTCACATGAAAAGATAAAATAAAATCTTTACAAAAATGTGAGGGGTGTACTCACTTTTGTGAGATACTGTATATATGTGTGTGTTTAACTGTGTATTTACTGTAAATATTTCACATTCCAATGTTCTGCACATATGTTCTAAGTATTTTTAAATATATATTCCTATATATATCTGTCTATATCCATACCTATATATAATCATGCATATAATGTATATAGGTATAAATATATATTTGTTTAAAAAAACATCAGATTTATGTAGAAATATTTAATTATGAATAAATAAAATATATTCCGTAATGTTAAGAACATTGGAATATGAAATATTCATATTTTCATAATGGGTTAGCGCAATTGCAAAAATGCGATCGTGTTTGTGCAATAGTTGGGTGTTAGTTTTTTCCCATTTTTATTTCTCCGTTGACTTCTATGTGGGAATACATGACACGATATTCGATGTTCAGATTTTTGTGCTAGTTGGGTTACTGCTTGCCCAAAATATTTTTTTTTTAACTTGTAATACGAGCGCAACCCGACTAGTGCAAACAGCTTAACTCTAGCTGAGTTTTCGCGATTGCAAAAACATAATATACAGCGCCACTGGTAATTAGCCCTTAATATTTTCTAGTTAGCTATTTGACATTGCACATGCACAAATCAGCATGTGCGAGTAGGAAATGTTATTTGAGTCAATTGTGATTGGAGAAACTTAACATACCAAAATATACACGCAATAGGTGGGCGGAGCTTGGCGGCCATTTTATTTACTTCTTACAAGCTTAAAGTTGCGGCACCAGTTGTGGGAGGCTTCTCTTGTATGTAACAATAAGTAATGAACATGATGTATTGGGTCTATACTGTTCCTTTAATTAGATAGCCTTATGCATATCCCAGACATTCTTGTATTCCCTTAATGTAAGTTTCCTTACCACCTCTATAGAAGTCATTTCCACACTAATAAACTATCCTTTCTGTAAATAAGTGCATCTGCAAATTATTTCTCAACCTGCTACCCTCCTACGTTGGATCAGGACCCCTTGTTCTCTAAGAAACAAGTCAATTCTGAGAAGTGTAGAAGATATTAGAATTACGTTTTTTTTGGTTATAACAATAAACATATGAGTCAGGTTACATCTTGAATTTAAGGGGTCAAACAGATTTATAGGCTCAAATCCTTCTCTCTCTCTGAGACCTAATGTTTTACTTGCATATTGTCAATGCCCTGGATCTAATGGAAGTGTCTCCATCTTTACTGAGTTTGCCTCTTGCATAGACAGCCGTCACATAAATTCTGTTGTTTGCTGGTTGCCTTCTTTACTTACAGCTCCATCGCCAGGTACAGGTGAGTGGGACTCTCATGAATGTCTTGCAGGGCGACTATATTTTTGTGATTAATCCTGTAAAAGAGAGAAAAATAACATAAATATATAATTTCCCTCAATATGTGAAAGCTTTTTCCGGCCTCTTGTGTTCTGATGCACAGTACAACTGCTTTCTTATACAAATACAGCTAACCATTCCCTGCTCTTTGCACACTGACTCATGATTAAGAAAGTGGGAGGCTATAAGATGAACGGACAAGTAATTTCAGCTTTGCTGAAAGCCCAGGAGAAAGCTGCTCTGCGTTCTCAGGTTGCTGTGGAAACGGTGCAAGTTACGCTTTCGGGCATAACTACAAATAAGCTATAGAATTGTCAGGTTATTTTTCTGATCAGATAAGTGCTTACAACTATACACATCTTGTTCTGTGCAGACAAACAGGACAACTTTACACAGCCAATCTCTTCCCTAGACTGCATGATGGGGTATAAAGCCCATTAAAGGGACACTGAACCCAACATTTTTCTTTTGTGATTCAGATTTTTAAGCAACTTTCTAATTTACTCCTAATATTAATTGTTCTTCATTCTCTTGGTATCTTTATTTGAAAAGCAAGAATGTAAGTTTAGATGCCGGCCCATTTTTGGTGAACAACCTGGGTCGTTCTTGCTGATTGGTGGATACATTCATCCACCAATAAACAAGTGCTGTCCAGGGTCCTGAACTTTCATTTTCAAATAAAGATAGCAAGAGAACAAAGAAAAATGGATAATAGGAGTAAATTAGAAAGTTGCTTAAAATTGCATGCTCTATCTGAATCATGAAAGAAAAAAATTGGGTTCAGTGTCCCTTTAATGTAAGGGCCACAATGGAATATGGCTGGAGAAGACACTTTTAAAAAAATGTGTTCATTGGAATAAAACTATATAGTTCCATACAAAGAACTTAAAGGGACATGTAACCCAATTTTTTTTCTGTCATGATTCAGATAGAGCATGTGATTTTAAACAACTTTCCCATTTACTTCCATTATCTAATTTGTTTTGTTTTCTTGATATTCTTTGTTGAAAAGGATATCTAGGTAGGTACAGGAACTGCTGATTGGTAGCTGCACACAGTAGCGGAGCTACACAACAGTAGGCCCTGGTGCACAATATTTTTTTAGGCCCCCCCAAAGGTAACTCATTAGCAATATTAATCATTTACATGCTGCTCTATATAATGAATTAGAGGATAGACAAGCACTAACCTGCACTAATTAAAGGCACCCTGCATTAGGATTGTACACATGCTGCACACACCTATGTATAGACTGGCTGCTCTGGGCCCCCCAAGCCTTTGGGCCCTGGTGCAACTGCAACTGCTGCACCAATGGTAGTTCTGCCCCTGGCTGCACATATATAATTCATGTTATTGGCTCACCCATCGTGTTCAGCTAGCTCCCAGTAGTGCATTGCTGCTTCTTCAACAAGGGATACCAAATGAATTAAGCAAATAAGATAATAGAAGTAAATTGAAAAGTTATTTAAAATGGTATATTCTATCTGAATCATGAGGGAAATGTATGGATTTCATGTCCATTTAGGTTGAGTTTACATTGCTAGTGTTCATTTTGAGCCACAAATTGTTAAACTGGTATAAAACATTATTAACTTCTGTTTTTTGCCCAATTGACATGTGTTTTGCAAGAGCATGAAAAACGCATCAGGATTTAAGCGTTTTCCTACCCCTATTTTCATTTAACATTCAGCAACTGTGTAGTTTTAGAAGAAAATTATTGCCTGAGAATATGTTGCTTAGCAACTCTAACCCAATGATCTATATACTTGTTTTGTGCTGGTGACTTCCCCTGTGATCAACTCAGCTGCAATAATATAATAATATATTTAATAAACTATTTAATTAAAATCTATGTCAGACCCCTATGTCAAGTTAATATTTTCTCTTCATGGTTTGAAACAATGTCTTAATTATATAATTATGAATCCTTCATAAAGTTGGGTCCATTAAAAGCACCATATGATAACCAAAAATACAGGGACAGATTACGAGTGGCAAGCTAACAGTTACGTGCAGCGAAAAGTGGTTTATCACAAGTTTTTGCGTGCGTCGGCTTTAGTGCTCGTATTACAAGCTGAAAAAAAACATGAACGCGTGAGCGCAATCGTGATTTACGCTAGAATGATTACTGCATCCTCAGAGCTCAACAGTTACACTCATAATAACACTATCTAAGAAGATATCCTAACTTTGGCTTTTTGCATGCATTGGGTACCCTCACCTGAACAGTAACACATGGCATTACCACACCTTATTGTATGACCTGTATATGTGTATATATCTATACCTATATATAATCATCTAAATATATAGGTATAGATATATATTATACCAAAAAAACATCATATATATATATATATATACAACACACAGAGAAAACCCAGCACTCACTTACAAGCTCACAGCTAAGATTTAAAAGCAAAAATGGAAAGGTTAGTTACCGCATCTGGCCAAATGGGACAAGCTCAGGTACCACGTCAAGGTCCTTTCCAATACCTGAGACCCTAAAACAGCCACACAATGCAAGCTTTCAAATCCAAACAAACTGGGAACAAGGGAAGGGTGCACAGGAATATGTAATCACCCTTGACATATACAAAACACGGAAGGGAACTGCACTCTCATACCGGACCGAGTACACATCCCATGACCCTGCAACATGCTCAGCCCTGGGTGCCACTGGCACTCACAGGAAGCTGTGCTGTCCCCAGAGCCACAAGCAGTTAACCCCAGACAGGTCTGGGTGCAAGAACCATAGGGAAAATTACAAAACAAATTAATACAACACACAGAGAAAACCCAGCACTCACTTACAAGCTCTCAGCTAAGATTTAAAAGCAAAAATGGAAAGGTTAGTCACCGCATCTGGCCAAATGGGACAAGCTCAGGTACCACGTCAAGGTCCTTTCCAATACCTGGGACCCTAAAACAGCCACACAATGCAAGCTTTCAAATCCAAACAAACTGGGAACAAAGGAAGGGTGCACAGGAATATGTAATCACCCTAGACATATACAAAACACGGAAGGGAACTGCACTCTCATACCGGACCGGGTACACATCCCATGACCCTGCAACATGTTCAGCCCTGGGTGCCACTGGCACTCACAGGAAGCTGTGCTGTCCCCAGAGCCACAAGCAGTTAACCCCAGACAGGTCTGGGTGCAAGAACCATAGGGAAAATTGCAAAACAAATTAATACAACACACAGAGAAAACCCAGCACTCACAAGCTCTCAGCTAAGATTTAAAAGCAAAAATGGAAAGGTTAGTCATCGCATCTGGCCAAATGGGACAAGCTCAGGTACCACGTCAAGGTCCTTTCCAATACCTGGGACCCTAAAACAGCCACACAATGCAAGCTTTCAAATCCAAACAAACTGGGAACAAAGGAAGGGTGCACAGGAATATGTAATCACCCTAGACATATACAAAACACGGAAGGGAACTGCACTCTCATACCGGACCGGGTACACATCCCATGACCCTGCAACATGTTCAGCCCTGGGTGCCACTGGCACTCACAGGAAGCTGTGCTGTCCCCAGAGCCACAAGCAGTTAATCCCAGACAGGTCTGGGTGCAAGAACCATAGGGAAAATTACAAAACAAATTAATACAACACACAGAGAAAACCCAGCACTCACTTACAAGCTCTCAGCTAAGATTTAAAAGCAAAAATGGAAAGGTTAGTTACCGCATCTGGCCAAAAACTGCTTTTAAATCTTAGCTGAGAGCTTGTAAGTGAGTGCTGGGTTTTCTCTGTGTGTTGTATTAATTTGTTTTGTAATTTTCCCTATGGTTCTTGCACCCAGACCTGTCTGGGGCTAACTGCCTGTGGCTCTGGGGACAGCACAGCTTCCTGTGAGTGCCAGTGGCACCCATGGCTGAGCATGTTGCAGGGTCATGGGATGTGTACCCGGTCCGGTATGAGAGTGCAGTTCCCTTCCGTGTTTTGTATATATATATATATATATATATATATATATATATATATATATATATATATATATATATATATATATATATATATATATAAAGATTTATTTATGAATAAATAGAACATATTCTTCTATGTGAAGTACATTGGAATATTAATATTTTCATGTTGGGTTAGCGCACATGAGAATATGGGATTGTGTTTGCGCGTGAGTAGGGTATTAGTTTCCCCCCCCCCACACACACCTTTTTTTGCTCCATTGACTTCTGTAGGGAACTAATATTTTTTTGCTCCACTTGTAAACTTGGCCATAGTGTGCAAATACATCCGTGATTTACTGTATATACATCACATACAGTGTGGAAATACATCTGTTGTTTACTGCATATTCATCATATTGCAATGTGTAAATATGTCTGTGATTTACTTATAATACATCACATTATAGTGTGTAAATATGTCTGTAATTTACTGCTTATACATCACATTATAGTGAATAAATATATCTGTGATTTACTGCTTATACACATTATAGTGTGTAAATATGTCTGTAATTTACTGCTTATACATCATATTATAGTGAGTAAATAGGTCAGTGATTTACTGCTTACAAATAAAATTACAGTGTGTAAATATGTCTGTGATTTACTGCTTATACATCACATTATAGTGAATAAATATATCCGTGATTTACTGCTTATACACATTATAGTGTGTAAATATGTATGTGATTTACTGCTTTTACATCATATTATAATGAGTATATAGGTGCATGATTTACTGCTTATACATCATATTATAGTGAGTAAATAGGTCCGTGATTTACTGCTTACAAATAAAATTACAGTGTGTAAATATGTGTGATTTACTGCTTATACATCATATTATAGTGTGTAAATATGTCTGTGATTTACTGCTTTTACATCATATTATAATGAGTATATAGGTGCATGATTTACTGCTTATACACCATACTAAAGTGTGTAAATACGTCCATCATATACTGCTTATACATAAAATTAAAGTGAGTAAATTGGTCCATGATTCACTGCTTATACATTACATTATAGTGAGCAAATAAGTGTGTGATTTACTGCTTATACATCACATTATAGTGAGTAAATAGGTGTGTGATTTACTGCTTTATACTGATTAAATAGGTGTGTGAATGTGATTTACTGCTTATACATTACATTATAGTGAGTAAATATGCCTGTGATTTACTGCTTATACATTACATTATAGTGAGTAAATAGGTGTGTGATTTACAGCTTATACATCACATTATACTGATTAAATATGTGTGTGATTTACTGCTTATACATTACATTATAGTGAGTAAATATGCCTGTGATTTACTGCTTTTACATCACATTATACTGATTAAATATGTGTGTGATAAGGGATTTACTGCTTACACATCACATTATAGTGAGTAAACAGGTGTGTGAATTACTGCTTATACATCACATTATAGTGAGTAAATATGTCTGTGATTTACTGCTTATACATCACATTATAGTGAGTAAATAGGTGTGTGATTTACTGCTTATACATCACATTATAGTGAGTAAATATGTCTGTGATTTACTGCTTATACTTCACATTATAGTGAGTAAATAGGTGTGGCGATTCACTGCTTATACATCACATTATAGTGAGTAAATAGGTGCATGATTCACTGCTTATACATTACATTATAGTGAGTAAATAGGTGTGTGATTTACTGCTTATACATCACATTATACTGATTAAATAGGTGTGTGATTTACTGCTGATACATTACATTATAGTGAGTAAATAGGTGTGTGATTTACTGCTTATACATCACATTATACTGAATAAATAGGTGTGTGATTTACTGCTTATACATCACATTATAGTGAGTAAATAGGTGTGTGATTCACTGCTTATACATCACATTATAGTGAGTAAATAGGTGCATGATTCACTGCTTATACATTACATTATAGTGAGTAAATAGGTGCATGATTCACTGCTTATACATCACATTATACTGATTAAATAGGTGTGTGATTTACTGCTTATACCTCACATTATAGCGAGTAAATATGTTTGTCATTTACTGCTTATACATCACATTATACTGAGTAAATAGGTCAGTGGTTTACTGCTCATACATCACATTAGAGTGAGTAAATAGTTCAGTGATTTAATGCTTATAAATCACATTTATAGTAAGTTAATAGGTCAGTGATTTATTTACTGCTTATACATCACATTATAATGAGTACATAGGTCAGTGATTTACTGCTTATACATCACATTATAGTAACTAAATAGTTCTATTATTTACTGCTTACACATCACATTATAGTGATTAAATAGGTCTGTGAATTACTGTTAATACCTCACATTATAATGTGTAAATACATCTGTCACTTACTCTGTATACCATATTAGGCCTAGTTCCATTGAGGTAGTAAAAATAAGTATCTCCATTAAAGTCTATTGAGATTTTTTTAAGTTACCACCAGTTTCCAAACTTTACCACCTCAATAGAAACTAGGCTTTAGTGTCCCATTTAATAACTACCAGGTAATCAATATTCCCAGGCAGGGAACCTATCCGCCTTCACTTAGGGTAATTAAGGCAGCATTCAATACCTGCAGATGTTATTGCAACCAAAAACATAATTTATGCTTACCAGATTGTTACGGTTACCCTTAGTCTCGCTGAGAGATGGACCGCTTAGTAGCCTGGATCCCTATTGCTAAAGAGGGGAGAAGCTGCTTTCCATAGTATTCTATATGAGTCTCGCAAATATAGAATAATCTCCCTTAGCTGCAGTACAGCTAGGATACCCTTCTGCCCACAAAAACGAGTCAACGCTGCGATTGAGGGTCAAACAAGAACTCAGGACTGGGATGCCCAGCCTGCTTTTTATTAAGGTTACATGCACACAGGGCACTCCCAGGGGGAGAGGGGGGGAAGCACAAAATCCCCCATCACACATTTAGATAGAGAGCACTGTCCTTTGACAGGCCACAATAGGATTACAGTACTTAAGATAACAAGTTTACAAGTTCATCTTATCAATTAGCAGTCTGGCTCCGGAGGTGATTAGACAATGGGATTGGTTATCTCTAAACTTAGAGCTGAAGCCAGCAAATGTGTATTTAGGCAATAGTTTCTAAAAGCTGAAAAAAAGTTAACTCTTTATGAAATGATACTTGTTACGGTTTTCTTGGAGCCCTTCTTAGGCGCTGGCTTGCTGGTTCAGGCATTGCTGCTGGGAAATAAGCTCTTCACAACAAAATAACTAATGCTTCTGTAACAGTGCTCCCTTTCTGTGGAACACTCTGGCAGACACGGTCTGACCCCTTTTCGGGGCAGACTAAGGCTGTCCAGACCGCTGGTTATGCGGGGCTGAGGTCGGTTTGTCTGGACAACCCGTCGGCGTTGCCATTCTGTTTCCCAGGTCTGTAAGTAATGGTGAAATTGAAGGGTTGCAACGATAAGCTCCAACGTAATAGCCTGCCGTTATCTCCAGAGACCCGGTTCAGCCACACCAACGGGTTATGGTCGGTGACCAGAGTGAACTCCTGCCCATATAAATAGGGAGTCAATTTCTTTAATGCCCACACCAAAGCCAAACACTCCTTTTCGACCGCTGCATAGCTGACTTCGCGGGGCAGGAGCTTCCGGCTGATGTAGGCAACTGGATGCTCCCCTCCATCTTCGCCTACTTGGCTGAGGACGGCTCCCAGCCCAAACATGGAAGCATCTGTATGGACGATAAAACGTTTGTTAAGGGCTGGGGCCGCCAAGACAGGAGCGTTAATTAGAGCATTTTTGAGAGCCTGGAAAGCCGTTTCACAGTGGGGAGACCACAGGACCTGTCGAGGTAAGTTCTTCTTGGTCAAGTCAGTCAGGGGTTTGGCAAGTGTGCTGTAGTCTGGTACGAACCGTCTATAGTACCCTGCCGTGCCCAGGAAGGCTAGGACCTGAGTCTTAGTGATGGGGGTGGGCCAATTGGCGACAGCTTCTATCTTGGCCGGCTCTGGTCGCTGCTTTCCACACCCCACCCGGTGACCCAGGTACTGTACCTCGGCCATCCCAAAGTGACATTTTTCTGGCTTCAGAGTCAGGCCAGCAGCCCGGATCTGATCCAGAACCATTCCTACATGAGCTAAGTGGTCCTCCCAGGACTCACTGTGGATCGCTATGTCGTCCAGGTAGGCGCAAGCAAAACTCTGGAAGCCATCCAGGAGCCTATCCACCAAGCGCTGGAATGTAGCTGGGGCATTCTTCATCCCAAACGGCATTACCCTAAACTGATATAAGCCGAATGGGGTGACGAATGCCGACTTGGGGATAGCCTCCGGGGCCAGGGGAATCTGCCAGTAACCTTTGCAGAGGTCAATAGTGGTCAGGTAATTTCCCCTGGCTATACGATCGAGTAGCTCGTCTACCCTGGGCATAGGGTAAGCGTCCGTCACGGTTTTTTCATTGAGCCTCCGATAGTCTATGCAGAACCGGGTGGTCCCATCTTTCTTGGGCACCAAGACAACTGGGGAGGCCCAGGGACTATCGGAGGGCTCAATTACCCTGAGCTGGAGCATCTCATCGATCTCCTTCTTCATTCCTGTCCTAACTGCTTCGGGGATTCGGTACGGAGCCTGGCGCAAGGGAGCTTGTCCCGGAGTATCTACCTGGTGGGTGGTTAAAGTAGTGTACCCTGGCTTCGGGGAGAAGGTGAGGTGTTTGGACTGGAGGAGTTGGCTGAGCTGCTCCCTTTCAGTGGGGCTAAGTCGGTCTCCTATCTGAACCTGAGCCACTATTCCGGTGGGGAGACTCTTTTCTAATAGGTCTGGAATGGGTAGACTGTCTGGGTCTTCCTGAGGGGAACAACATACGGCCGTCACGTTCTCTGGTCGCTCAAAATATTCCTTGAGCATGTTTACATGGAATGTCTTTCTAAGATTGTTGTCATGGCAGCTAGCTATCACATAAGTGGTGTCTCCCCTTTTCTCTACGATCTGGTAGGGACCCTGCCAGGACGCCTGCAATTTGTCTGTCTTCACTGGCTTAAGTACTAGCACCTTTTGTCCTATGGTGAAGATTCTCTTTCGGGCCCCACGATCGTACCATACTTTCTGTCTTCTCTGGGCCAACTGGAGATTAGCCCGCACGGATTTGGCTAATTGCTCCATTCGGTCCCTGAGTTCCAGCACGTATGGCACAATGGGGACACCGTCAGCCTCCATCTCTCCCTCCCAGTGCTCCCGGATCAGGTTGAGGGGTCCCCGTACCTTTCTTCCGTAGAGCAACTCGAAGGGAGAGAACCCTGTCGTTTCCTGGGGCACCTCCCGATAAGCAAATAGGAGGTGCGGCAGGAAGCGTTCCCAGTCTCGGTATTCCTGAGTGAACGTCTTGAGCATTTGCTTGAGGGTCCCATTGAACCTCTCACACAGCCCGTTCGTCTGGGGGTGGTATGGGGAGCTCAGGAGGGACTTAATTTTGCAAACCTGCCAGAGTTGTTGGGTCAATTCAGCTGTAAATTGGGTGCCTCGGTCGGATAGGATTTCTTTTGGAAATCCTACCCGGGAGAACACCTGTACTAGTGCATTCGCTACCGTATCCGCTTGTATGTTGGATAGGGCGACAGCCTCTGGGTACCTGGTAGCGTAGTCCACTACGGTAAGAATGTAGCGCTTACCGGAGGGACTAGGGGTAGCCAGTGGTCCCACTAGGTCAATAGCAACCCGGCTGAAGGGTTCCTCTACAATGGGCATATTTACTAGATGGGCTTTAGGGTGATCGCCTCGCCTTCCTACTCGTTGACACACATCGCAGGTGTTACAGTAAGTTCTAACGTCAGCGTGCACCCCTGGCCAAAAGAACGTGTGAGTAATGCGGTGTAGGGTACGGGTTACGGCTAGGTGGCCTGCTAAGGGGATGTCGTGGCCTATTTTGAGGATTTCTTGACGGTATTTGTGGGGCACTACCAGCTGTCGCCTACGCTGTCCCCTTTTCTCTGTCCAGCGGTATAGTTTCCCTTTTTCCCATAAGAATGTTTCGTTATCTGCCCCGCCCCCTCCGGTCTCTGCTCGTTCCCGGTACTTTTGTAAGGTCGGGTCAGTCTTAGACTCTGCCTCGAAAGCATCTGGGGTGTCCCAGGGTATGGGGCCTAACCTGTCAGGCAAGGTCGGGGTAGGTCTTACCTGTGTCTCCCGCACTGGTGAGAGCTCTCGCTCCGTCCGGGCTTGGGCCCGTGTAGTCACTGGGTCCGCCTCGTTGTTGCATACTGGAGCATAGGCAGAAGTCATGGGGCCCAAATCGTTGCCCAGTAGTACTTCGGCAGGTAAATTATCCATTAGGCCCACGTTCACAGCCCCCTTTCCCGCTCCCCAATCAAGATGCACTTTAGCTGTTGGAATTTTGTACACATCCCCCCCCGCCACTCTAACGGCCACAGTCTGTCCGGATCGCTTGTGCTCTGGCACCAAATGACTCTGTACCAGCGTGATAGTAGCCCCTGTGTCTCGCAATCCCTCGGTAGATCGCCCCTCGAGCCATACCCTCTGCCGATGGTGCTGGCGGTTATCTGAGGCAGCATATACAGGGTCTGCCTCGTGAAGCGGCCCCACATATCCCTTTATAGGGGCCTCTTGGTTAACACAGAGGGCCCGGGCCGGACGATAGGACCCAGAGGGGTAATTGTAATTCCTGGGTGTCTGGTGCGTATTAAGGGGGCAGCTAGCCATGAAATGCCCTGGTTGCTTGCATCGGTGGCAAGTCGGTCTGGGACGCTCAGAGCTGTTATTGGGTGGTCCTGAGTGTCGGACGGGCCCTGTGGGCACTGGGGCTCGAAATTCAGCACGAGGGGGTGCACGGTAAACCTCTCTGGGTTCGACCCGTGCTGGAGCTCGGTAGTTCATGGGTTCGTGAAGACGGGAGTCATAATGTTCATCGGCCAATTTGGCTGCTTCTTCTAAGGTAGAAGGCCGCCTGTCTAGCAGCCATTCCTTCCCTTGCTGTTCCATGCCATTATAAAAATGTTCTAAGAGAAACAATTGTAAAATTTCCTCACCAGTCACCGCTTTACTTCCGCTCAGCCAGTGATTTGCCGCTCTCCGCATTCGGTGCGCCCATTCCATATGGGTATCGTTAGGCTTCTTTTTCATGCCCCGAAACTGTCGGCGATATGTGTCCGGAGTTACAGCGTACCGTCGCAACAGTGTCTCCTTAACTAGCTCATACTGTGTCACTTCCTCAGCACCCAGAGTACGAAAGGCTTCCAGGGCTCGCCCGGATAGTTTCCCAGACAATATCGTGGGCCACTCTCTGTTGGGAATCTGGTGCAGGGCACATTGCCTTTCGAAGTCCGACAAATATTCATCAATCCCTGTCTCGCTCTCTAGGAAGGGTCGAAATGCTGCATAGGGTATCTTGGGCCTCCCAGCATTTTCGACAGGGATGATTACCTGCGGGGCTTCAGCATTGCGGTGTGCATTCGCTAGGTTGAGTTCGTGGGCTCGAGTCTCTCGTATATCCTCATCCGCCTCCGCCATCAACTGCTGTACCAATTCCATGGAGGGGTTCGGCCCGTATAATGAGAGCCTTTCCCGAACAATCCTGGTTTTTTCGTCACTAATCGTGGTCGGTGTTTCCGCCATTGTGAAGCTCTGATCCAGTTCGGTCAATTCTGTGATCAGCTCTCTCCTCGGCCGGTTGCTGGCGTACCCCCCTCTGCTTTCAAGTAAATCCTTTAGGGTTGTACGCTTCAATTTTTCGTAAGCGCTCTCCATCCGTTCTGTACCTCTCCTAGGAAATCCAGGAAAATCCCGCCGCTGCCGCCAAATGTTACGGTTACCCTTAGTCTCGCTGAGAGATGGACCGCTTAGTAGCCTGGATCCCTATTGCTAAAGAGGGGAGAAGCTGCTTTCCATAGTATTCTATATGAGTCTCGCAAATATAGAATAATCTCCCTTAGCTGCAGTACAGCTAGGATACCCTTCTGCCCACAAAAACGAGTCAACGCTGCGATTGAGGGTCAAACAAGAACTCAGGACTGGGATGCCCAGCCTGCTTTTTATTAAGGTTACATGCACACGGGGCACTCCCAGGGGGAGAGGGGGGGAAGCACAAAATCCCCCATCACACATTTAGATAGAGAGCACTGTCCTTTGACAGGCCACAATAGGATTACAGTACTTAAGATAACAAGTTTACAAGTTCATCTTATCAATTAGCAGTCTGGCTCCGGAGGTGATTAGACAATGGGATTGGTTATCTCTAAACTTAGAGCTGAAGCCAGCAAATGTGTATTTAGGCAATAGTTTCTAAAAGCTGAAAAAAAGTTAACTCTTTATGAAATGATACTTGTTACGGTTTTCTTGGAGCCCTTCTTAGGCGCTGGCTTGCTGGTTCAGGCATTGCTGCTGGGAAATAAGCTCTTCACAACAAAATAACTAATGCTTCTGTAACACAGATAAATTCCTTTCCTTCCTGGCAGGGAGAGTCCAGGACTTTTTCCCTTACTGTTGGTAAATACAACACCTGGCCACCAGGAGGAGGCAAAGACACCCCAGCCAAAGGCTTAAATATCCCTCCCACTTCCCCTATCCCCCAGTTATTCTGCCGAGGGAACAAGGAAAAGTAGGAGAAACATCAGGGTATAAAGGTGCAAGAAGAAATAATATAAAAGGGAGCCGCCCAACAAAAATAATAAAGAAATTTATCTGGTAAGCATAAATTATGTTTTCCTTCCATAAGGCAGGGAGAGTCCACGACTTCCTTCCTTACTGTTGGGAAAACTATACCCAAGCTCCAGAGGACACTGAATGAATAATGGGAGGAAACAATAAAAGGGACGGACCCTATTCTGAAGGCACCACAGCCTGCAAAACTTTTCTCCCGAAAGCTGCTTCAGCCGAAGCAAACACACCAAACTTGTAAAATTTTGAAAAAGTATGTAAGGAGGACCAGGTAGCCGCCTTACAAATCTGATCCATAGAGGCTTCGTTCTTAAAAGCCCAGGAGGAAGCCACTGCTCTAGTGGAATGAGCCGTTATCCTCTCAGGAGGCTGTCTCATAAGCTAAGCGGATAACACTCCTCAACCAGAAAGATAGGGAAGTCGTAATAGCCTTCTGCCCCTTACGCTTCCCCGTATAGATGACAAACAAAGAGGAAGATTGTCTGAATTCCTTAGTAGCCTGAAAATAGAACTTCAAGGCACGAACCACATCTAGATTGTGAAGCAAGCGTTCCTTCGCTGAAGAAGGATTAGGACACAAGGAAGGAACAACAATTTCTTGATTAATGTTACGATCCGACACCACCTAAGGGAGTAAACCCTAATATAGTAAGTAAAACCGCCTTATCAGCATGGAAAACCAGATAAGGGGAGTCACATTGCAAAGCAGAAATATCAGAAACTCTGCGAGCAGAGGCAATAGCCAGCAAAAAAAGAACCTTCCAAGATAACAATTTAATGTCAACAGTGTGCATAGGCTCAAACAGCGCCTGCTGCAAAACACTAAGAACAAGATTTAGGCTCCAAAGCAGAGCCCCAGATCTAAACACAGGTCTGATCCTAGTCAGAGCTTTAACAAAGGACTGCACATCCGGAAGCCCAGCCAATCTCTTGTGCAGTAACACCAACAGGGTCGATATCTGTCCATTCAGGGAACTAGCATAGACCCTTCTCCAGTCCATCCTGGAGAAAAGATAAAATTCTGGCAACCTTAACCTTATGCCAGGAAAAGCCACGCTCTTCACACCAGTACAAGTAAGTCCTCCACACTTTATGATAGATACGACGAGTAACTGGCTCACGAGCTTGAACCAGAGTGTTGATAACACTCTCAGAGAACCCTCTCTTGGCTAAGACTAAGCGTTCAATCTCCACGCAGTCAGCCTCAGAGAATATAGAATTTGATAAACGACGGGACCCTGTATCAGCAGATCTCTGCGACAAGGTAACCTCAACTGAGGAGATCAGGACATCCCCAACATATCCGCAAACCACATCCTTCGTGGCCATGATGGAGCAATCAGAATGAATCACTGATGCTCGCTCCTGCTTAATGTGAGCCACCACACGAGGGAGAAGTGGTAATGGAAGAAAAAGATATATGAATCTGAACCTCCATGGTACTGATAGGGCATCTATCAATTCGGCCTGAGGATCCCTCGACCTCGACCCATACCTGGGTAGATTGGTATTGCGGTGGGATGCCATGAGATCTATCTCTGGCGTCCCCCACTCGCTGCATATCTTTGCAAACACCTCAGGGTGGAGAGACCATTCCCCTGGGTGAAAAGGATTGCCTGCTGAGGAAGTCCACTTCCCAGTTGTCCACACCCATAATGTGGATAGCTGACAGAGTACATCTGTGAGTCTCCGCCCCACTATAGTATCTGAGATACTTCTCTCATCACCAAGGAACTTTTCATTTCCCCCTGGTGGTTGATGTAGGCAACCAAGGTTATATTGTGTGATTGGAATCTGATAAACTGGGACAAACCCAGAAGGGGCCAAGCCTTCAAGGTATTAAAGATTACCCAGAGTTCCAATATATGGATCATAAGGGCGGACTCCTCCTGAGTCCACAGTCCTTGTGCCTTCTTGGCACCCCAAACATCTCCCCAGCCGGAAAGGCTTGCGCCCGTAGTCACAGTCTCCCAGGACGGACTCAAGAATCACGTACCTTGGGATAGATGATTTGGACAGAGCCGCCAAGAGAGCGAGTCTCTAGACAGGTTGTCCAGCACAATCTGTTGAGACAGATATCTCAGCATGCATAGTTGTAAGGGTCTGAGATGGAATCTGGCAAAAGGAATGATGTCCATACAGGACACCATGAGTCCTATCACCTCCATACACTGAGCCACTGAGGGTCTCAAGGAGGCCTGGAGGGCAAGACATGCAGTAGTTAGCTTGCAACGTCTCTGATCCGTGAGGAATATTCTCATGGATATGGAGACTATTATTGTCCCCAGGAAATTCACCCTTGTACTTGGAGTAAGAGAACACTTTTCCAAGTTTATCTTCCATCCATGTGATCGAAGAAGACTGAGAAGGGACTCTGAATGTTCTTCCGCTATACGAAAAGATGGTGCCTGCACCAAGATATCGTCTAGGTAAGGCACTTCTGCAATACCTCATGTTCTGGTAACGGCTTGAAGAGCCCCCAGAACCTTCGAAAATATCCTTAGAGCAGTAGCTAGGCCAAAAGGAAGAGCTATGAACTGGAAGTGCCGGTCCAGAAAGGCAAATCTCAGGAACTGAAAATGTTCCCTGTGTATCGAAACGTGAAGGTATGCATCCTTCAGGTCTAAAGTGGTCATAAACTGTCCTTCCAGAACCAGAGGAAGGATTGATCGTATTGTCTCCATCTTGAAAGAGGGAACACTCAGAAACTTGTTTAGGCACTTTAAGTCCAGAATTGGACTAAAAGTTCCCTCCTTCTTTGGAACCATGAAAAGGTTTAAATAAAACCCCAAACCTCTTTCTGATGTAGGTACCAGGACAATTATTCCTAGGAAGTGAGAGATCCTGTACGCAACCTAAGAAGGCAGCCCTCTTTTCTGGTCTTGTAGACAGACTGGAGAGTAGGAATCTGCCCCTGGGCGGATGAGACTTGAAACCTATCCTGTATCCTTGAGATACAACCTGCAGGACCCAAGAAGCCTGTACATCCTGGAACCAAGCATCTGAAAAAAGAGACAGTCTGCCCCTACTTGATCCGATCCTGGATTGGGGACCGCCCCTTCATGCCGAGTTGTTCTCGGCGGGCTTCTTAGTCTGTTTGGACTTATTCCAGGACTGAGCCAGCTTCCAAGTACTCTTGGGCTGCTTGGACTTGGATGAGGATTGCTGTTGTTGTGATTTGTCAGAATGAAAAGGAACTAAAGTTAGGCCTATTCTTCTTATCCTGCGGTAGGAAGGCACCTTTCCCTTCGGTAACCATATAAATAATGGAGTCCAGCCCTGGACCGAATAAAATCTTCCGCTTGAAAGGAAGAGAGAGGAGTCTGGATTTAGAAGTCATGTCCGCAGACCAAGACTTCAACCACAGTGCCCGGCGGGCTAGGACCGCAAAGCCAGAAGCCTTTGCATTTAGGCAAATAATCTGCATATTCGCGTCACAGATGAAGGAGTTAGCAATTTTCAGAGCCTTAATTCTCTCCTGAATATCCTCGAGGGGAGTCTCCACCTCAATGAGCTACGACAGTGTTGCACCAGTAGGTAGCTGCTCCAGCAACCGTGGCTACAGCTGCCCAACTGCAATAAAAACCCTGTATGTTAAAACATCTTCCTCAGAAAGGTTTCCATTTTCTTATCCATAGGCTCTCTAAAAGAAGAACTATCCTCCAGAGGGATAGTAGTACGCTTAGTCAGCGTAGAAATAGCGCCATCCACCTTAGGGATGGAGCTCCACAAATCTAATTGAGAGTCAGGGACCGGGAGTATTTTTTTAAAAGCAGACGAGGGAGAAAAGGAAGTTCCTATTCTTTCCCATTGATTACTAATATTCTTCGCTATCTTAACTGGCACAGGAAAAAAAAGGGACCTTCCTGTCTTCATAAACTCTGTCTAATTTAGGGATCTTAGGTTCCTCAGGGAGTGTAGCCTCTGGAAGCTCTAGCGTAGACAGAACCTCCTTTAATAAAAAACACAGATGCTCAATTTTAAATCTAAAGGAGGGTTTCTCCGCTGCATATGGCTAATAGCACTATGAGTATTAGCAGGCTTGTCTCCCTTCTTAGACTTTAGAACAGTGCTTAGGCTAATGGAACAAAATTTAACAGGCGGGCAAACCACGGCCTCCTCACAATATAAACAGGAATTATTAATCAGTACAGAAGGAGCAGAACCGTCTAATATAGTATCAGAGTCCTCCATAGCTAAAATATATTCACAGAAAGACAGACAAAAAGTAAACGCTTTTATTAAAAAACAAAAACGGCACCTTTATAATCCAAATGGCTGGGGCACTCACCACCTCCTAGACCCAGACAGCTAACAGTGAAAACGTTCTCCTTAGGACTGATGTCTGCAGCAGGATTGAAGGAAAATGAAAAGACTGCACCCAGTCACGTGAGCTGCGCAACACTCAAAAACGAAAGTGAAACCTGTTTGTTCCAAGCCAAAAGCACACAGTCTATGAACCCAAAAAACTCTCACATAAAGGCAGTTAGAAATAACCCCTAGCTGTTCAAATAATCTCCCTGAAGGAGATATTAACCCTTGATCCTATTGAGGCATAAAGGAGCCACACTGTGACCCTGTATAGAAAAGTGTATCTTACCCTCCAGGACCAGGATCCATGCTGTGGAACAGGCACAGCCTCTCAAGTGTGACAGTCTTGCAGAGACACTTCTGACATGGACTTGAGTGTGTAACAGCAAGCAGTGAAACTCGTCAACACTGATTGCTCAGGAGCTGTTAGGCGACAGTCTGGATGGATTCGCAAAAAAACTTTCCCTGCATCTCCAGACTCTAACTTTCATCAAAGAGAGGTTGACATGATTACTTAAAACTCCAGTCCTTTCTTGAAGGAAACATACCCATTACAGGACTTTCCAAATCTTCTGACATTTCTCTGCCACCTCCTATAGTGACGAAAGGCAAAGAATGACTGTGGGATAGGGGAAGTGGGAGGGATATTTAAAGGGACAGTCTACACCAGAATTTGTATTATTTAAAAAGATACACAGTCCCTTTATTACCCATTCCACGGTTTGGCATAACCAACACAGTTAAATTAATATATTTTTTACCTCTGACATTACCTTGTATCTAAGCCTCTGCAGACTGCCCCTTATCTAAGTGCTTTTGACAGACATGCAGTGTAGCCAATCAGTGCAGACTCCTAAATAACTCCACAGGAGTGATCACACTGTTATCTATATGACACACATGAACTAGTACTGTCTAACTGTGAAAAACTTTCAAAATGCTCTGAGCTAAGAGGCGGTTTTCAACGGTTTAGAAATCAGTTTGACTCTACCTAGGTTTAGCTTTTCAAAAATACCTCCAAGGGAACAAAGCAAATTTGATGCTAAAAGTAAATTGCATGTCCTATCTGAATCATGAAAGTTTAATTTTGACTAGACTGTCCCTTTAAGCCTTTGGCTGGGGTGTCTTTGCCTCCTCCTGGTGGCCAGGTGTTGTATTTCCCAACAGTAAGGAATGAAGTTGTGGACTCTCCCTGCCTTATGGAAGGAAAAAGTCTTGTGCAGACCTTCCCCTGCTTTTGTACAACCAATTATGCAACAGCAGCACTTGTCAATACAGTTTATTGTATCACATTATATCATATAAAAATGTTCCCCTCGGCATCATATGAAGAAATATTAACAATAAAGGGACAGATTAAAAGTGGCATGCTATTTTCTTTTCCCGCTAACTGCACTCAAAGTAAAACATTTGCTCCGTAAGTCTGCAAGGCTGTGATTCAGTCCCCCAGTTCAGGAGTATGGGCAATTCGCTGAATATCACACTTCTCTTTGGCATTTGATCACTTTTGCCATATTTTATTTAAGAATTTCACACTTTAATCGCTATTCAGTGAATTGTCCATACTCCTGAACTGGGGGACTGAATCACAGCCTTGCAGACTTACGGAGCGATTCTTTTTATCATCTATTTGTGGTGCTCAACGCTTGATTCTTACCTCATAGTGATTGAGGTTTCATCTTGTGAGTGCCCCCCCTGAAGGGGGAATTGTATGTTTGTTTTATGCCCATTTTGTAATAAACATGATTACACTATGAGGAGACTCTCTGTGCGCTTATTTTTCCAGATTACACACATATATATATATACATATACACAGTATAATATATATATATATATATATATATATATATATATATATATATATATATATATATATATGTATATATATATCCGTCTGAACAACAAACAAGCACTCTCTGGATTTAAATCACTTGATATGTTTATTGATACACCCCTTCCTTGTTTGTGAGAGTGTACTGATTTCTACTATAAATATGATATATATATATATATATATATATATATATATATATATATATATATATATATATGTACCTATATATCTATATCTACAAATATATATATATATATATATTTCTATACTGTCTATGAATAAGGCTCCACAGGAGCTGAAACGCGTCAGACGCCCCAGGGCCCACATTCATAGCCATTTTTATAGCCCTTTTTCTTTGCTATACTGAGTAACTTTTTAACAATAAATACCATTTTGCTTTGAGCTCAATTGTCTGGACTTTCCTTTTGTTCTATATATTTCTATATGTATGTAGGAGGGAGGAGAAAATACTACTTGAAAAAGCTAGTAAGGCGCAGCCCTTTAAAATAATATAAACATTGTAATTAAAAAAGAGAAAAAAGCAACATATAGTACTGTCACTTTAAAGAAAGGGATACTTGCACTCAAAATACTTTAGAGAATAAATCTCATATTTATTAAATGCCTACGGCACAATTAATGACTGGGGGATATCTACAAAGATTTTAGCAGATAAATACCATACACATATTACATATCACATTTATAAAAGCAAAAAAACCATTGCAAAAAACCTGCAAACTAAGCACAAGAGCAAGCCCTCTGACAGGCAGAATCGTCTATGCAGTTGAAGCATCGAGAATAGACCAATCGGATGAGAGGTGTGTTGGGACGCCAGCACTCCCACCTGTGACGTCACACTCCGCAAGATCGGAGCATCCGTGCTGAGACACTCGAGGCGGTATGTTTGAAAACGGGCCCGCTTTAGTCAAGGTATACCGTTAAACATCAGTTTGCTGGCTAGCCTGATCTAAAAAAAAAAAATTCTCCAAGGGAAGAACACAGGAATTTCAAGTATTTCTATTCAAAACACATTCAAATGTTAAAAATGAAATTGCATGTTTAAAAGTATTTGACTAGGAATTTGCAAAGTTATCAAAATTCTGTTTTGTGCTTTTGTCATTATGGGGTTGTGGAGTGTAGATTGGCGTGAAAAAAATATAATTTAAACAATTTTAGCACAAGGCTGCAGCATAATAAAAAAATATTGACTTAGTCAAAAATCAAGACAAAAACAGTCAGGCACTGGCACTTTTCTAGGATTGCACTCACAAACTATTAAGATATATTTATTATTATTATCAGTTATTTGTAGAGCGCCAACAGATTCCATAGCGCTAATATTTAAACTTATCATCACTTTATGAGAGTTTAAGTTCTGCCACCAAAAATAGATATTAAAAAATAGATATGCTAATCTGTTGTGTACCACAATAAATAGATCTTTCCAATTGTTTCACCATTTGTTCCCCGTCAGTAAGGAACCTGTAGTGTGGTGCAGATGGACACATCTAGGTTTTACATCAGGTACCATACTGGGGGTTATACACAGGCCAGCCTCTATACTGGGGGTTATACACAGGCCAGACTCCATATGGGGGGTTATACACTGGCCATCCTTGTTACTGGTGGTGCACAAGTCATCCTTGTTACTGGTGGTACACAAGCCATCCTTGTTACTGGTGGTACACAAGTCATCCTTGTTACTGGTGGTGCACAAGTCATCCTTGTTACTGGTGGTGCACAAGTCATCCTTGTTACTGGTGGTGCACAAGTCATCCTTGTTACTGGTGGTGCACAAGTCATCCTTGTTACTGGTGGTGCACAAGTCATCCTTGTTACTGGTGGTACACAAGTCATCCTTGTTACTGGTGGTACACAAGTCATCCTTGTTACTGGTGGTACACAAGTCATCCTTGTTACTGGTGGTACACAAGTCATCCTTGTTACTGGTGGTACACAAGTTATCCTTGTTACTGGTGGTACACAGGTCACCCTCGATATTGGAATGGGTACACAGGCCATCCTTGTTACTGTGAGAGGTACACAGGCTTGGCTTGTTACTGGGGAGTACACAGAGGCCATCCTCATTACTGGGGGTACACAGAGGCCAGCCCCATTACTGAGCGGCACATAGGTCAGCTTCTGTACAGGTGGGGAACATAGACTATCATCGCTACTGTGAGGTACACAAGTCAGTCTAGCTAGTAAGGGTGTACACAGAGACCAGCCTCATTACTGTGTCATACATACAGTAGGTCAGCCTTGTTACAGGTAGGGTACACAGGCTATCCTCACTATTGGGGGTACACGGCCATCCTCTTTACGGTAGGGTACACAGGCCATCCTCACTACTGGGGGGTATACAGGCCATCCTCTTTACAGATGGAGTAAATGAATCATCCTTGCTAATGGGGGAGGTACACAGGTCAGCTTATTTAAAGAGGGGGTACACACAGGCCAGCCTCAATACGGGTGGATACACAGGCCAGCTTTGTTACAGGGGGCACACTTTAGCTGCTGTGCTATGTCCTATCGATCATATTAAATTCCTCTTTGCTGTCTGCTGAATTAGTGTTGATTAAATCATAAAAACAACAGATCTGTTGCTAACAACCATACAAGGACACTCATCACTGAATGAGAATTATATGTGGTGCTCTGGTTCAGCATTTACATGTCTGCAACATTATATAACTGCATTAACTGCAACCGTTGTTATTTCTGTAAGCGGATAATCCTTCCACATAAAAGTCTACAAGTAAACCTTATTGCAGCACACCCAAATGGCATAAATAGATCATCAGGGCTTAAAGATGTTTTATTAATGGTCAGGAGAGTGCAGAATTACGTGATATTTTGTAACACAGAATATCAGAAACTCCCCACAATAAGTGAACAAGATTTAGCCATAAAGTGGTGACTATGCGGACTGTAGAAAAAAAAAAACATTAGAGGGATCACATTTTAAGTAGGTTATTGTATTGTATAATGGAGTCAACTCCAACCTTTCTGATTTTCTTTTTCCAATGCTGGGAAAAACAGAATGGCGTTTAACAAAGTGATCAGAATCAAGATTGTTAACTCACATGAGATTTGATTTCCATTATTCTACAAGGGCACTTGGAATGGCTGATAATGGTAGAAACCAGGACGTGACAAATCTATAGTACTTAAAGTAAGGTCCAGGGCAGAGGTCAAACCATATGGACAAAAGAAGAAAGCAGAATCATAGTAAACGTTGTCTAGGCCAGAGGTCAGCAACTTGCGAGCAGAGAACTTACACTTACAGCAATAAAGAGAAGAAGAAAAACATATGAAGAGACAACAGGCCACGCAATAGGCAGATTTTAAGCACTAACTGGATGTACCCCCCCATAAATAAATGACAGAGCCATTGGTATGGCTTAGAGATCAATGCCAGTCAAAGTGAGAGGCCGCACATTATTGAACGCACAGTCCCAAAGGTGTGTTCCAGGTTACAAGTTCAATAATGTAGGTGCAAGCACTTTGAAACAAACTCTTGTCAATGAGTTTGGACTTAGGGGGCGATTTATCATGTGTCTGGTGGACATGATCCGCTGTAGCGATCATGTCTACCAGACATCGATAAATGCCGACAGCATACACTGTCGGCATTTATCATTGCACAAGCAGTTCTTGTAGACTGCTTGTGCAATGCCACCCCCTGCAGATTTGGGGGTGTCAAACCGATCGTATGCGATCGGGCAGATTGCTCTCCACCGTCTCAGAGGTGGCAGACGAGTTAAGGAGCAGCGGTCTTAAGACCGCTGCTTCTTAACTCCTGTTTCCGGCGAGCTTTAAGGCTTGCGAGAAAACAGATGTATTTGGCCCCATTCAGGCCATGATAAATCGACCCCTTAGCATGCATAGAGGTGCATCCCCTATAAAAACACAGTCATGAATTTCATTTAAGGGTCTCCTAGGCAGATACAATGTTGCAAGACAGCAGGTTCATGATTTATAGTTTAAAGGGACATGAAACCTAAATTTTTCTTTCATGATTCAGAAAGAGCATGCAATTTTAAACAACTTTCCAATTTGCTTCATTGTCTTGGTATCCTTTGTTGAAAAGCATATCTAAATAGGCTCGGGAGCTGCTGATTGGTTGCTGCACATAGATGCCTCATGCTATTGGCTCACCCATGTGCATTGCTATTTCTTCAACAACGGATACCAAAAAAATGAAGCAATTTAGATAATAGAAGTAAATTGGAATGTTGTTTAAAATTGCAGTCTCTATCTGAATCATGAAAGAAAAATGTTGGGTTTCAGGTTTCCTTTACAAAATATTAAAATCCAAAGATGTTATAAGTCATATCCATAGAAACCTGTAGTCGCTATCTTGTTTTCAAATCATGACCAAATTAAAATGGTGCTTTAACAAGCAATAGAAATAAATACTGTCCAAAACAATAATAGTCAAAAATGAAAAGTGACCATATATCAATAGAAAAATGAGGCATAGTCTGCCCATCTTGACATAGTAAAAGATGATTTAAAAGACACCAGTGCAAGTGTGACTGACAATTAAATATTAATATAAAAAAAAAACCATTTGTAGATGTTAGGGTCCATAAGTGACTTTTCCTGCATATCCTCTAAGGTGTACAGGGTATCAAATGCTCAACATGTATACATATGTAAATGTGTGCTCTGTCCATTGTATATGACCTCTCCAGTAGCTATAAACAGAGCTTTAATGAATCAATACCATGTATGTTAATAAACCTCTACAATGTTTCCTGTGGCCCATTTCAGAGTTTTTGGCACATGTGCAAGATAATAGACTGTTTCCAAATACCTGTGAAATAGTATTAAAGATGTCTAAAATGCCCTATTTTGAAAAAAAATTATTGAGAATCTGAAAATATGTTTGTTAGGGAAGGAAAGAGCAGAAAATGCGCTATTGTCATCAAGCAAAATCGCACAATAGTGTTTTGGACAGAAAAAGAAACGCAGATACCACTTTCTGTTGGGTTAACGGAAGACTCTGTCCTCGATCCCCTTCTCTTCTCAATCTACACGTCATCACTAGGTTCCTTAATAAAGTCCCACAGGTTTCAATATAATTTGTATGCCGACGACAACCAAATCTACCTCTCTGCACCAGACCTATCTCCTTCCTTGCTAGCCCGTGTCACTAACTGTCTTTCTCACATCTCTAACTGGATGTCCTCTCACTACCTTAAGCTAAATCTCTCCAAAACTGAGCTCCTTATTTTCCCTCCTTCTTCTAAAATCTCCACCCCCATCTCTCTATAACTGTTGACAACTCCATCATTACCCCTACCCCGCATGCCCGATGGCTTGGGGTCACACTTGACTCAGATCTTTCTTTCACTCCTCACATTCAGTCCTTGGCTAAAGCCTGGCGCTTCTACCTTAAAAACATCTCTAAAATTAGACATTTACTTACACAAGATACAACTAAAATTTTAATCCACTCTCTCATCCTTTCCCGCTTCGACTACGGCAACTCCGTCCTCTCTGGTCTCCCTAGCTGCCGCCTAGCTCCTTTACAATCCATAATGAATGCATCTGCCAGGCTCATCTTCCTTACACGTCACTCTTCATCTGCTGCACCTCTCTGCCAATCCCTACACTGGCTTCCTCTTGCCTCCAGGATTAAACACAAAATTCTGACATACAAAGCCCTCAACTGTACTGCTCTCAGACCTTGTCTCCAGATACTCTCCCTCCCGTCCCCTTCGCACTGCTCAAAATCTCCTACTTTCCTCCTATCTGGTTACCTACTCACATTCCCGTTTACAGGACATCTCCAGACTGGCTCCCATCTTGTGGAACTCTCTGCCTCGCTCCACAAGACTCTTTCCTAGTTTTGCATACAACCTACACTAACCTTTCTTTATACCAGTTCCTCTCCTCCATTGATATCCGCCATGAACCCCCTTAGCATGTAAGCCTAAGAGCCCAACTGTTTGCAGATCAACTTTTATAAGAACTGACTACAACAGTGTGACTCTCGGCAGGGCCCTCTACCCATTTGATCCCTATAAATGTTACCTTGTATACCGCCTATGTTTATAGCGCTGTGGGATCTGTTGGCTCTCTACAAATAACCAATAATAATAATAACTTAAAAGTCTCTTAAATTTAATATCTGAATCATGAAAATGTAATTTTGACTTTACTGTCCCTTTACACGAATACTTCAGTAAAAATAAAAGGTAAGTAAGGGCTTCTGGTGCTGAACATTATTTTTGTGATAGTAACATTCATTTCTTTCCTAAGATATGGAGAGTCCACAACGTCATTCAATTACTAGTGGGAATATCTCTCCTGGCCAGCAGGAGGAGGCAAAGAGCACCACAGCAAAGCTGTTAAAGGGCCATGATATCCAAATGTTGAAACACTTGAAAGTGATGCAGCATAGCTGTAAAAAGCGGACTAGAAAATATCGCCTGAACATCTCTATGTAAAAAAGAAAGATATTTTACCTCAAACTGTCCTAAGTATTTAAACCCCATTGCAAAGGATTTTAATAGCAAATCAGTATGTCTGTCTCGGGACAGGCAAGGAAGTTTACTATGAAATCTCATGAGAGTTAAGTGAAATCTCATGAGATCACAGTAAAAGAGTTCATGACCTCAGCACTGCTGATGCTGATTGGGTGCTGTTCATTTCTTCTTCTGTTTTTTTTTTTTTTTACCTGCAGCTGGGAGCAGCTGAGTATAACTTTTTACACAGAACTTACTCTGGTGAGCTGAGGAAATTGTGAGGTAAAATTTCTTATTTTTTTACATAGAGATGCTCAGGTGATATTTTCCTGTCAGCTTTTTACAGTTATACTGCATCAGTTTTAAGTGATTTAGCATATGAGTATTATGTCCCTTTAAGTGTCACTCCCCTACCCATAATCCCCAGTCATTATCCCCAGTCAATGGAGGAGGTGAAGTTTGGTGTCTGAAGAAATGAATTCCTTTTTCGGGTACTTTTCCCTGCAAGCAAGGATTTGGGTTTAGCTGAGTCCACGTCAATCTCTTCAGTAGAGTAGTGGTGGCTTTTAAGCAGTTAGGAAGTTGTGAGGTAGTCCTTGATTTTGTTTCCTAACACATTCCTGCCCATTGTACAGAAATCCAGAGTTGGTTAAACTGTTCTTTCTTTTTCTACAGGTCTCTGTAAGGAGTATGTGTCCTTTCACGCCTTGTGAGCTGTCTTCCTGACGGACAGCTAGACTGCAGGTAAGTGCTTTTGTCTTCTAGGTCTTGGAGACTTGCACTTCAGAAGAATATGTCATATGCAGTAGATGGGGACATTTTTAATATCCTTTATACAGGATTTTCTTTGGCAGTGGGCAGGCACATTATGTATGTTTAGACTAGGGGGCCTATCTATCAAGCTCTGACCGCTGCTCCATAACCCTCCATAACAGGAATCGCCGGAATTCAACCCAATTGAGTATGATCGGGTTGATTGACACCATTGGCCGTGAGTCTGCAGGGGGCGGCGTTGCACCAGCAGCTCTTGTGAGCTGCTGGTGCAATGCTGAATCCGTAGTGCGTATTGCTCTCTGCATTCTGCGATGTCTTGCGGACCTGATCCGCACTGTCGGATCAGGTTTGCAAGACCTTTGTTAAATTGGCCTCTAGGGGTTAATCTTCCCTTTATTGGGACGTTTTTTCTCTTTGGGCTAATTTTGTTGAAATACTTTATCAGTATGTGTGTGGGGCTTATGTTTTATACAGGTATTTATGAATAAACTTAAAATTTGGCAGTTGGTTTTCTTTGCTTGCTTAGCTGGAACAGGCTAACTGACAAACTGCTTGAGTTTGAAACCAGCTGCAGCTACTTGCATCTTATGTTGTAGGCAGAGGGAAACGCGTGCCTTTTACTTGCTGCGTAGTTTCCTCTCTCTGCCGGTCATGTGACTTCTATCTGCTGTCAGATATTCACGGAGCAGAGCGGAGTCATTGAATTTCAGTCTCTTCCGTGTGGATCTACTATACAATCGTTTTAGAGACTTCTGGCAGCCAAATTGTGGTATTAAAAATTCTTAAAGTGACAGTGTATTTAAAACATTTCTATAATTTGGGGAATTGTTTATTTGGTATTATGGACATGGACAAGACTGTGTTTTTTGGCAAATGCTTGTTATGCCTAGAGGCACAAATTGTTTTCCCTATGCAATTCTGTGCTGCATGCTTAGCTAGAACACTTTAAGTGAAGGTCAATTTGGATGAATTAGTGCCCGGTTTTTAATAAACCTATTAAAAACAAGGGTACTTTAATTCATCAAAATTGACATTTCACTCCTTTTTTTCAAAAACGTACCTTTTAATCCTGTCAGCCGCTGCAGCGCTTCCTCCGCCCGTCGCAAGCCCTCTTCATGGGTTCTAAAAGACGAATCCGGCTTCCTCCAATCACAGCGTTGCATCAGGCCATGATCCCCCTGGGGGAAAGCCATGATTGGAGAAAGCCACATTCGTCATTTCTGATGTAAGAAGAGGCTTCCGACGGCCGGGGGAATCGCTGGAGCGGCGTTCAGAATTAAAAGGTAAGTTTTTGAAGGGCCCGTCACAAGCCCTCTTCGTGGGTTCAAAAAGACGAATCCGGCTTCCTCCAATCACAGCGTTGCATCAGGCCATGATCCCCCCGGGGGGAAAGCCATGATTGGAGAAAGCCGGATTCGTCATTTCTGATGTAAGAAGAGGCTTCCGACGGCCGGGGGAATCGCTGGAGCGGCATTCAGGATTAAAAGGTAAGTTTTTGAAGAAAAGGAGTCAAATGTCAATTTTGATGAATTAAAGTGCCCTCGTTTTTAATAGGTTTATTAAAAACCGGGCACTAATTCATCCAAATTGACCTTCACTTTCAATTTAAAGATAAATTGTTGCCCTCTGAGCCCAATACCTCTCAGGATGATGCTGTTCAGGCAATGCCACAGCTTTCTCCTCAAACGTCCCAAGCCTCTATGGCGTCACATACAGTGCCCTGCAGTTCCTCCCAGCCTCTTTGAGGAGTTTATTTGCCTGCAGATTTTGCTGCACAAGTATCTTCTGCTGTATCTTCGGCATTATCTGCTTTTCCTATGCTGGGAAAACGCAAGAGCAAAATTAGACATTCAGATAGTAAGGTTTCTGTTCCACCTACTGCTACGCAGGTTGCCCTCCCTCATAAGTCTGATGAGGAGGATACGCCGGTAGCCTTTGAGGGTGAAATCTCAGATTCAGACAGTATTATTCCTTCATCTGATACTGAAGTGTACTGTTAAAGGAGGTATTGGCTACTTTGGATGACTCTGATACTTCTGTCGTTGTCAACCCTAAGAAGTCTAGTAAACTTAATAAATACTATGATGTTCCTTCCTCTGTGGAAGTTTTTCCTGTCCCAGACTGTGTGACGGAGATTTTTTCACAGGAATGGGAGAGGCCAGGGATTCCTTTCTCCCCGTCTCCCGTATTCAAAAAGATGTTTCCTGTTGCTGACTCCATTAAAGATTCTTGGCACACGGTGTCTAAAGTAGAAGGGGCTTTTTATACTCTGGCTAAGAGAACTACAATCCCTATAGAGGATAGCTGCTCCTTTAAGGATCCCTTGGACAAAAAGCTGGAAGCTTATTTGAAGAAGATGTATGTTCATCAAGGTCTTCAATGGCAACCTGCAGTTTGTATTGCCACAGTAGCAAGTGCGGCATCTTATTGGTGCAAGTTATTAGACTGGGAGACAAGATGTCTGGCTTAACTGTCGTAGCCCGCAGGGCATTGTGGCTAATATCTTGGTCAGCTGATGTTACCTCTAAGTCCAAGCTTCTGGCTCTTCCTTACAAGGGGAAGACGTTGTTAGGACCTGGTCTGGCAGAAATAATTTCTGATATTATGGGTGGAAAAGGGTCTTTTCTACCGCAAGACAAGAAAAACAGACTCAAAGGACGTCAAAGTAATTCTCGTTCCTTTCGTAACTTCAAAGGTCAAAAGTCTTCCTCTCTCTCTTCCAAGCAGGAGCAGTCCAAGTCTTCTTGGAAGCTCAATCAGTCTTGGAATAAGGGGAAGCAATCAAAGAAACCCTCAGCTGAGTCTAAGTTAGCATGAAGGGTCGGCCCCCAGTCCGGGTTCGGATCATGTGGGGGGAAGACTTTCCCTGTTTTGTCAAGTGTGGAGACGAGATGTCCCAGATCCTTTGGCTCAAGGTGTCATATTACTGCACCTTTAAGACATCTTGCTCTGCCCCTTATCTGACTCTTTCTATAAAAGCTTATTCAGATCACCTGTACCCTGCTTGATAATTAAAGTTTGTATGCTGTGGTAAACCAAGGTCTTGGATCGCTAAAAGCAAACTCCTCTCTCAAGCCTGCAATACTTTCTGGAAAATCAGATTGATCTACTTATTCCAGATAACATCTACTTTTTTCTAAGTCTCATTTACGTTTACTTGGATTCCCAGGAGACCGGTAACTCAGAATTTCATCTTGTCAGCTGTGACGTCATCTATGCACGCCAACTGAACCAAACAGCTCTGTTTACACTCTAAGCTGCTGAACAACTCACCGGAGGCTCGCTCCGCTCCTACCTCCACAACCGCACTTAAAGGGCCATAATACCCAAATGTTTAAACACTTGAAAGTGATGCAGCATAGCTGTAAAAAGCTGACTCGAAAATATCACCTGAACATCTCTATGTAAAAAAGAAAGATATTTTACCTCAAAAGTTCCTCAGTAGCCACCTCCCATTGTAAAGGATTTTTGAAGCAGCATTTTAGTGTGTTTGTCCTAGGACAGCTGAAAGGATGAGCATCGTGCACTCTCATATTATTTCACCAATCAGGTAAAGGAAGCTTACTATGAAATCTCATGAGAGTTAAGTCAAATCTCATGAGATCACAGTAAAAGAGTTCATGACCTCAGCCCTGCTGATGCTGATTGGCTGCTGTTCATTTCTTCATTTTTTTTTTTTTTTTAACCTGCAGCTGGGAGCAGCTGAGTATAACTTTTCACACAGAACTTACTCTGCTGAGCTGAGGAAATTGTGAGGTAAAATATCTTCCTTTTTTACATAGAGATGCTCAGGTGATATTTTCCTGTCAGCTTTTTACAGTTATACTGCATCAATTTCAAGTGATTTAACATATGAGTATTATGTCCCTTTAAGATAAGACCGGAGGTCACCAGAACTGGCAGAGATAAACAAAGCAAGCCGCAAGTATACCTTAGAGTAGTTGAAAACTTACCTGTGATACTTGATTGTAAACCTCTGCTCTCTTTTTTCAAACTGCTCATTGATATTTGGCTGCATAACGACTGCTCTGATAAAAATCCTCTTTGCATGTTTTTTCTCTGCTTGCTAAAGGAACTGCACACTTTTGCCTGTGACTGCTAAAACTGCTTTTTAGAACGTTACCAGATTGTTTGACTTAATAGCAACGCTACCTTGCACGAACCTCTTATGCTGGCAAATAACCTGAACGGCCAAGTAATATATCTTGCACAAACATCAATTTAACTGCTCTAACACCAATTCTGTTACATACTTACTGGTGTGTAAGCATTTCAGTTTTATTCAAAACAAACTGCTATTTCCTTTCATATATTTATTCTTCACATTAAGATTTGTATGTGTTAGAATCAACTAGGAATAGCTACAAAACAATATTTTATCTAAAACATAGGATAAGATAAAACAAAACATTGTGAGTTTTCATTTAAAGAGACAGTATATGACACAAGGTTACAAAATAGAATTTAAAACTTTCCCTCCCAGGGGCAAATTCAACCTCTCAAGATTATCTGCAGACCAGGTAAAAAGAGAGGCATTCTTGAACTGCGTTCAGGACCTTTCCTCCCTGGGAGTGATTGTTCCAGTTCCAGTAAGGGATTCTATTCAAATCTGTTTGTGGTTCCCAAAAAAGAGGGAACTTTTCGACCCATTTTAGACCTAAAGTGCCTCTACAAGTTTCTTCCTTTGGTCCAAGAGGGTCAGTTCATGATGACTATACACCTGAAGGACGCGTATCTTTATGTTCCCATCCACAGGGATCATCACAAATTCCTGAGATTCACCTTTCTTCCGTTTGGCCTTGTCACAGCTCCCAGAATTTTCTCAAAGGTTCTGGGGGCTCTCTTGGCAGTGATCAGGTATCGGGGAATTGCAGTGGCGCCATACCTGGATGACAAATTGGTTCAGGAGCCATCTTTTCAACAAGCAAACTCTCATACAGAGATCTTGTTGTCTTTTCTAGGTTCCCATGGTTGGAAAGTGAATCTGGAAAAGAGTTCCCTTGTTCCAGCTACAAGGGTGGTTTTCTTAGGGACCATAATAGATTCCCTATCTATGAAAATTTTTCTGACGGAGGTCAGAAAATCCAAAATTCTCTCCTCTTGCCTCTCTCTTCAGTCAACTGTTCGGCCATCAGTGGCTCAATGTATGGAGGTTAATGGTCTGATGGTCGCTTCCATGGACACCATTCTCTTTGCTCAATTCCATTTGAGAACTCTGCAATTATGCATGCTCAGGCAATGGAACGGAGACCATTCGGATCTGTCTCAGAGGATAGATCTAGACCAGTCGACAAGAGACTCTCTCCCGTGGTGGCTTTCTCAGGACCATCTGTCTCAGGACACATGCTTCCGGAGACCTTCCTGTGTGATTGTGACCACGGACACCAGCCTGCTAGGCTGGGGAGCAGTCTGGAACTTGTTAAAAGGCACAGGGACTATGGACTTGGGAGGAGTCTGCTCTCCCCATAAACATCTTGGAGTTGAGAGCGATTTACAATGCTCTGATGGCTTGGCCTCAATTGTCCTTATCCCGGTTTATCAGGTTTCAGTCGGACAACATCACCTCAGTGGCTTACATCAACCACCAGGGAGGAACTCGGAGTTCCTTAGCCATAAAGGAGGTGGCACAGATTATTCAGTGGGCGGAAGCTCACAATAGTTGTCTGCCATCTACATTCCTGGAATGGACAACTGGGAAGCGGATTTCCTGAGCAGACAGACATTTCATCCCGGGGAGTGGGCTCTCTATCCGGAGGTGTTCTCCAGGTTAACCCTCAAATGGGTGGTGCCGGAGTTGGATCTGATGGCATCTCGGCAGAACACTAAGCTTCCAAGGTACGGTTCAAGGTCAAGAGATCCTCAGGCGGCTCTAATAGATGCTCTGGCGCTTCCTTGGGATTTTGGTCTAGCATACCTGTTTCCTCTGTTTGCGCTCCTTCCACGAGTTATTGCTCGTATCAAACAAGAAAAAGCATCAGTAATTATAATAGCTCCTGCATGGTCTCACAGGATCTGGTATGCAGACTTAGTGAAGATGTCTTCTCAGCCACCTTGGAGGTTGCCTCTGAGAAAGGACCTTCTAACTCAGGGTCCATTCCTTCATCCAAATCTTGTTTCTCTGAAGCTGACTGCTTGGAGATTGAACGCTTAGTTCTGTCTAAGCGTGGATTTTCTGAGTCGGTCATTGAGACCATGATCCAGGCTCGCAAGCCTGTTACTCAAAAAATTTACCATAAGGTATGGTGTAAATACCTTTATTGGTATGAATCTAAGGGCTACTCTTGGAGAAGGGTCAGGATTCCTAGAATTTTGTCTTTTCTCCAGGAAGGTCTGGAGAAAGGGTTGTCAGTCAGTTCTTTAAATCTATTTTTTTACACAAGCGTCTGGCGGATGTGCCAGATGTTCAATCGTTTTGTCAGGCCCTGGTTAGAATCGGGCCTCTGTTTAAACCTGTTGCTCCTCCTTGGAGCCTTAATCTTGTTCTTAAAGTTTTGCAGCAGGCTCCATTTGAGCCAATGCATTCCATAGATATTAAGTTGCTATCTTGGAAGGTTTTGTTTCTTATTGCTATCTCTTCTGCTCGGAGAGTTTCAGAACTCTTGGCTTTGCAGTGTGATTCTCCTTACCTTATCTTTAATGCGGATAAGGCGCTTCTTCGTACTAAATTGGGGTTTCTTCCTAAAGTGGTTTCGGATAGAAATATTAATCATGAAATTGTTGTTCCTTCTCTCTGTCCCAATCTATCTCATAAAGAACGTCTGTTACACAACTTGGATGTTGTGCATGCTCTAAAATTCTACATACAGGCGACTAATGATTTTCGCCAGTCTTCTGCGCTGTTTGTTTCTTTCTCAGGAAAGCGTAAGGGTCAGAAGGCTACTTCTACTTCTCTTTCCCTCTGGTTGAGAAGTATGATTGGTTTTGCTTATGAGACTGCTGGACAGCTCATTCCACTAGGGCTGTCTCATCTTCTTGGGCTTTCAAAGATTAAGCTTCTGTGAAACAGCTTTGCAAGGCTGCAACTTGGTCCTCTCTGCATACTTTTTCCAAATTTAATACTTTTGCCTCGGCTGAGGTCTCTTTTGGGAGAAAGGTTCTTCAAGCGGTGGTGCCTTCTGTTTAGTTTGGCCTGTCTTGTTCTCCCTCCCTGTTCATTCTGTGTCCTTTAGCTTGGGTATTGGTTCCCACTAGTAATTGAATGACGTTGTGGACTCTCCATATCCTAGGAAAGAAAACAAAATTTATGCTTACCTGATAAATTTCTTTCTTTTCGGATATGGAGAGTCCACAACCCCACCCTTCATTAAGACAGTTATTTTTTTGCTAAACTTCAGGCACCTCTACACCTTTGTGTTATTCTTTTTCCATTTCCTTTTGATCGAATGAGTGGGGATTATGGGTAGGGGAGTGACACTGAACAGCTTTGCGGTGGCTCTTTGCCTCCTCCTGCTGGCCAGGAGTCATATTCCTACTAGTTATTGAATGACGTTGTGGACTCTCCATATCCGGAAAGAAAGAAATGTATCAGGTAAGCATACATTTTGTTTTTAGTGTATTTGTTATCATTGAGGCACCCCCCCCCCCTCCTGTTTTGCTGACCTAGGGCACTATCGCTGAGCTCTAGTCCTCAAGACATCACACCAGGTCTGGATCTAATGATAGTTGTTAGATCAGATTAGCTTAGGCACTGACAGCCCATCTGAGAAACAGCAATGAGATTGTTACATCCTATACCGCTGGGACCGCTTTTAAATGTGCTCATTTACAGCCTTCTGTCTCTGGGGATGCACACGCAAGTGTTTTCCGCTATTAGATTTCACTCAGCCATAAGCGTGAAACAACACAGTGATGTGTGAGATAAAAATGAGCTATTACTTACAGATCACTCAGGTATGGTTTTTGTTTTCTTTCTTAAAAAAAAAATGGCTTGTACTGCTTCATTTTGGTGCTAAGCTGACTCCTGAAGGAATTCAGTTCTGAAACAAACACAAACAAATCCAGCCTCAATCCAGTGATCTATAAACCAGCTTCTGTGACTGAAGGTACTGACTGCTGCGGGACTTGCATATGTTTTTATGGTAGCTCAGACCGGATACCTTGTTATTGGTCTTGTAGGGCTTTACTCTCACTGTGTTTTCACAATCTAAATAAAATTAACAACTACCTTAGTAATTTCATATTTTAAAGGGATGTTAAAGACTGTATATATCAGTATCACATAACAAAAGGTCTACACACACAATACATTTTGTATATATGAACAGTATATGCATTGCAAAAAGGCTACAAACTAAATTAAATTTTATATTTCGGCACAATATATATCAGCAGTTAAGCACTGCCTTACAAAAGTTCTGCATACACATTAAGGGGCCGAATTATCAAGGGCCGAATGGCCCTGAATACACCTGTTTCCACGCGAGCCTTAAGGCTCGACGGAAACAGCAGTTAAGAAGCAGTGGTCTTAAGACCGCTGCTCCTTAACTCGTCCTCCGCTTCTGAGGCTGCGGAAATCAATCCGCATACGATTCGGTTGATTGACACCCCCTGCTAGTGGCCGCAAATCTGTAGAGGTTGGCATTGCGCAAGCAGTTCACTAGGACTGCTTGTGCAATGTTAAATGCAGACAGCGTATGCTATCGGCATTCAGCGATGTCTGACAGACATGATACGCTACAGCATATCATGTCCCCCAGACATTGATAAATCAGCCCCTATGGCTTAGGCCAATACATTTACTACCCATACCGCAGCCCTGCAATCTGGTATCACTAGTGAAAGGTAAAATCGTTTTACAAGTGGTGAGTTATGTGCTGTGCTTGAGAGCAACCCATAATAGCTCTGAAATAGTTTGTGCGGCAGGAGAACTAAAGTAAAGTATTATGGCTAGAATAAAAGTATATCAAAACACATGTAAAACGTATTAAAATAAAGTATTTCACTCATATTTATACACATTAAAAGAAATATATATGTTTTTATTAAAATAAAAGTTTTAGGACAAGTTGTTGGACTGGGAAGGGATTAAAGGTGTATATATATATATATATATATATATACGCACACCCAGTATATATACAGTATATGTGTGTGTGTGTGTGTGTCTATATGCTCACATACATAGATAGATAAATAAATACATGTGTGTGTATGTATAGTATATATATATATATATATATATATATATAGTGCTTTTTTGTAAAAGAAAAGGTGCCGGTACTCATTGAGTATTTACATCGTGGGGATACTCAGTACCAGTGAGTACTCCCACAAATTTTTGCTACAATGTAAAGTAGTGAGTGTACAGCCAGTATAACAGTGTAAAATTGCTGTCCCCTCAAATTAACTCAACACACAGCCATTAAAGTCTAAACCGTTGGCAACAAAAGTGAGTACAGCCCTAAGTGGAAATGTCCAAATTGGGCCCAATTAGCCATTTTCCCTCCCTGGTGTCATGTGACTCATTAGTGTTACAAGGTCTCAGGTGTGAATGGGGAGCAGGTGTGTTAAATTTGGTGTTATCGCTCTCACACGCTCTCATACTGGTCACTGAAAGTTCAACATGGCACCTCATAGCAAATAACTCTCTAAAGATCTGAAAAAAAGAATTGTTGCTCTACATAAAGATGGCCTAGGCTATAAGAAGATTGCCAAAACCCTGAAACTGAGCTGCAGCACGGTGGGCAAAACCATACAGCAGTTTTACAGGACAGGTTCCACTCAGAACAGGCCTCGCCATGGTCGACCAAAGAAGTTGAGTGCATGTGCTCAGCGTCAAATCCAAAGGTTGTCTTTGGGAAATAGACGTATGAGTGCTGCCAGCATTTCTGCAGAGATTGAAGGGGTAGGGGGTCAGCCTGTCAGTGCTCAGACCATACGCCGCACACTGCATCAAATTGGTCTGCATGGCTGTCGTCCCAGAAGGAAGCGTCTTCTAAAGATTATGCACAAGAAAGCCCGCAAACAGTTTGCTGAAGACAAGCAGACTAAGGACATGGATTACTGGAACCATGTCCTGTGGTCCGATGAGACCAAGTTAAACTTATTTGGTTCAGATGGTGTCAAGCGTGTGTGGCGGCAACCAGGTGAGGAGTACAAAGACAAGTGTGTTTTGCCTACAGTCAAGCTTGGTGGTTGAAGTGTCATGGTCTGGGCCTGCATGCTGCTACAGTTCATTGAGGGAACCATGAAAATGCCAATATGTACTGTTACATACTGAAGCAGAGCATGATCCCCTTCCTTTGGAGACTGGGCCCCAGGGCAGTATTCCAAAATGATAACAACCCTAAACACACCTCCAAGACAACCACTGCCTTGCTAAAGAAGCTGAGGGTAAAGGTGATGGACTGGCCAAGCATGTCTTCAGACCTAAACCCTATTGAGCATCTGTGGGGCATCCTTAAACTGAAGGTGGGGGAGTGCAAGGTCTCTAACATCCACCAGCTCTTTGATGTTGTCATGGAGGAGTGGAATAGGACTCCAGTGGCAACCTGTGAAACTCTGGTGAACCCCATGCCCAAGAGGGTTAAGGCAGTGCTGGAAAATAATGGTGACTACACAAAATATTGAGACTTTAGGCCCAATTTGGACATTTCCACTTAGGGGTGTACTCACTTTTGTTGCCACAGTTTAGACATTAATGGCTGTGTGTTGAGTTATTTTGAGGGGACAGCAAATTGACACTGTTATATAGGCTTTACACTCACTACTTTACATTGTAGCAAAGTGTCATTTCTTCAGTGTTGTCACATGAAAAGATATAATAAAATATTTACAAAAATGTGAGGGGTGTACTCACTTTTGTGAGATACTGTATATATATATATATATATATATATATATATATATATATATATATATAAATCGTTTGTGGGAAACGACACTCGCCAAATAAGCAGCAACCAGGTGCTCGGCAGGGCAAATACACACAGTATGAAAGAACTGGGTCCAACGGACGGCCTCCGTTGTTGAATGTGATCCAAGAACAGCCGGCACACAGGAAATTTTTCAAAAAATCTGATTTATTCAACAGAAGAGAAACCAGACGTTTCGGCTCTGTCGTGAGCCTTTCTCAATGGTATACAGACCGGATAATGTGAACCTACAAACACCACCCTTAAATACCTACCCCACACACAGTGATGGCCAATCAGCATGCAGAGGTGTGTCGCTCCTTCCCGCGCATATCAAACTCACCTGGACATCCAAAAACAGCTGATTCACAGCACGCGCGTCATGACGTCATACCGCGTTGCGTGGAAATGACTGTGTCACAGGTATCCATGGCAAACACTGGGTAAACAAATACCTCCGGTTGTCATGGTGATGCGTGCGAGACGTTGCAACAACCACCAAACACCTGATGGGCACAAATATACAGTGACATAGTGATGAACACAAATACGGCCATAAATAAAAGCCCTTTAAAAGCAATAGTGCAAACAATTATTAAATAGAAACAGATATCTATTTTACTGGTACTAGGGTAATTAACCACATATTAATAGAAAACGGCTTATTAAGCTACACAAACCAATGATTCAACATATATCACAGCCCTCTATACCCAATATAGAGAATATATAATTTTGAGCTCCTTTGGCTTATATATACTTGCTACATCCCACATGCCCTGATACCATATTGGGTATAGAGGGCTGTGATATATGTTGAATCATTGGTTTGTGTAGCTTAATAAGCCTTTTTCTATTAATATGTGGTTAATTACCCTAGTACCAGTAAAATAGATATCTGTTTCTATTTAATAATTGTTTGCACTATTGCTTTTACAGGGCTTTTATTTATGGCCCGTATTTGTGTTCATCACTATGTCACTGTATATTTGTGCCCATCAGGTGTTTGGTGGTTGTTGCAACGTCTCGCACGCATCACCATGACAACCGGAGGTATTTGTTTACCCGGTGTTTGCCATGGATACCTGTGACACAGTCATTTCCACGCAACGCGGTATGACGTGATGACGTCATGACGCGCGTGCTGGGAATCAGCTGTTTTCGGATGTCCAGGTGAGTTTGATATGCGCGGGAGGGAGCGACACACCTCTGCATGCTGATTGGCCATCACTGTGTGTGGGGTAGGTATTTAGGGGTGGTGTTTGTAGGTTCACATTATCCGGTCTGTATACCATTGAGAAAGGCTCACGACAGAGCCGAAACGTCTGGTTTCTCTTCTGTTGAATAAATTGGATTTTTTGAAAAATTTCCTGTGTGCCGGCTGTTCTTGGATCACATTCAACAACGGAGGCCGTCCGTTGGACCCAGTTCTTTCATACTGTATATATATATATATATATATATATATATATATAAATATATATATATATAAATATATATATATATATATATATAGTATATATATACACACACCTTTGAGTATTTCCCAGTTAAACACTGTGTCATATACCATATCCTTTTATGTCACTGTTAACACACTTTTATTAATTAGGTGAGGGATTTAGCACAGCCACACTTTCCGACCTCCAGTTGTTAGCATGCAGAGGCTTTATATGGGCATTCTAGCACACACCTCAGATACATGGGCATTCTGACATATGGTTCAGATACAAGTGCATACTATCCTATGATTCAGAAACATGGTCAAGCACTTCAGATACATGGCCTCACTAGCATTCTATTTAGATACCTGGATATACTGACATACTCAGATACATGCACTTACCTGCATATGCCTCAGTTACATGGGAACAAGCACATACCTCAGATACAACTGTAATATGATTCAGATACATGGTCATGCACCTTGTAAACATGGCCTTAAGGGCATTCTATTCAGATACATAGGTATACTGACCTACTTCTATTATTACCCCACAATTCTCTTGAGCCTTTTGGAATGCAGGCTTTGTCTGCAACAAGCTCACTTCATGACCTATTCATTTCTTGATCACTTAACTTCTTAGCCATCACAGAAACATGGCTCTCCTTCTCTAACACAACTGCTGTAGCCTCCCTGTTCTATGGTGGCTTGCACTTTGGTCACACTCCCAGGCCAGGAGACAGACAAAAAAAAGGGAGTGGGCCTTCTTCTGTCTCCATGCTGTATCTTCCACTGCATTCCTTCTTCTCCTTCCTTTCTTTTTCATTTTTGGAATTTCATGCTATCCGTCTCTTCTCCCCTGCATCTCCATATTGCTGTTATCTATCAGCCTCCTGGCCCAGCATCACAATTTTTAGTCCACTTTGAAGGCTGGCTCCCACATATCCTCTCTTGTAACATACCTTCTTTCATCTTAAGTGACTTTAACATACCCATCAACATTACAATCCTAACATGCCTGCTTCCTCTAAACTTCTAACTCTTTTGGCCAGTCCCAGTAGACAACATCTCCAACCCACTGTGAAGGCAACTTAATTGACCTGGCCTTCACCAATCTCTTTGCTTTTTCAATATTCTCTAACATCAACTTTCCTCTCTCTGACCACCATCTACTAACTTTCTCTCTTACTCTAACTGCAGTATCATCACAAACTGCTACCTTACAGGAATTTAAATGGCTTGGATCTCACAGACTTTTCTGCTCAACTGAAACCTCTACACTCCAATATTTCATCCCTCTCTTGCCCAGAGGCCTTACAGTATAATTCGGCACAAAAATTAACGCATAACAAAGCTGCACCCTCCACTGTTTGCCATGTATCATGCACTAGACGACAACCATGGCAAATCAAACACACCCACTATCTTTAGTGATGATCATGGACTGCTGAATATCTGTGGAGAAAATCACACACTCATGCTGATTTCCTAGATTACAAATTAATCTTCTCATCATACAACTCTGCCTTGATTCTGGCCAAACAAGTCTATTTCTCCTCCCTTGTGTGAACTCATGCATACAACCCCAGGAGGCTGTTTTCAAACTTCAATTATCTTCTACATCCGCCTGCACCTCCCCCCACTACCAAACTCACTGCTCAGATTACTGGTTATCTCTTCAGCACCCCTTAAATCCAGCCCTTCTATCCATCCCTTTTATTACCAAAACTCTCTGTTACTTCTCTTCTGTAACAGGGGAAGAAGTTTTCATACTCCTATCTTCTGCTCATCTCACAAGCTGTCCACTTGACCCTATTCTTTCACGACTTCTTCACTCTCTCTCTCTGCTTCTTTAACCTCTGCCCTAACTCATCTCTTTAACCAATCTCTCACCACTTTCACATTTCGGAATACATTTAAGCATGCATCAATCACACCAATCTCCCTGTTCTGAAGATCTTACAATCTACAGGTGGAGTGTAGAGAAACATAAGGTTTTGGGTAGCTTGTCACATGGACTGTAGATGTAGCAGCGAGTCAATACAGTTCAAGATTTATTTTGGTTAAGATTGGAAACATAGGTGAGCTTCAAAAAGTGTCTGAAACTATACAACAGGCAGCTGATGCAGATTGCAACTTAAAGGGACACTGAACCCAATTTTTTTCTTTCGTGATTCAGATAGAGCATGCAATTTTAAGCAACTTTCTAATTTACTCATATTATAACATTTTCTTCATTCTCTTGGTATCTTTAGTTGAAAAGCAAGAATGCAAGTTTAAATGCCGGCCCATTTTTGGTGAACAACCTGGGTTGTTCTTGCTGTTTCGTGGATAAATTCACCCACAAATAAACAAGTGCTGTCCAGGGTACTGAACTAAAAAATTGACTGGCTCCTTAGCTTAGATGCCTTCTTTTTCAAATAAAGATAGCAAGAGAATGAAGAAAAATTTATAATAGGAGTAAATTAGAAAGTTGCTCTTAAATTGCATGCTCTATCTGAATCATGAAATAAAAAATTGGGTTCAGTGTCCCTTTAAAGTAAATGTCAACTTTCATGATAAAGTGCCTGCTTTTTAAAAAAAAATATTAAAAACAGGGGCACTTTCTTTCATGAAAGTTTACATTGCACCGGATTTTACAAATACTTACCTTCGTCTCCTAAAACGTCGGATCGACGATCCCCCCGCTTGCTTCTTCCTGTTGTACTTACACAGCAATGACTAAACCGGCTTCCTCCAATCTTGGGGGGGAAGCCGTGATTGGAGGAAGCCGGTTTCGTCATTGCTGACGAAGTACAGAGGACCTGCTGGCGAGGGATCGGCGATCCGGCTTTCAGGAGAAGACGGTAAGTATTTGTAAAATCTGGTGCAATGTAAACTTTAATGAATGAAAGTGCCCCTGTTTTTAATAGTTGTTTTTTTTAAAAATGGGCACTTTATCATAAAAGTTGACATTTACTTTAAGTTAATGTGTGAGGCATTCATGATAGACTGGAGGGGGTTGAAGCAGGATGTGTGAAGGCCATTAAGGAGAAGGTTGCAGTAGTCGAATTGTGACAAAAGTAGGGATTAAATTAGTATTTTTGTAGTTGCTTGAGTAAGGAAAGGGCATATTCTTGTAAACTCTTGTATATGTAGAGTGAATGGGGGTCAAGTGTGACGCCAAGACAGTGGACATGAAATGAGACGTTAAGAATAGAGTCTCCTACAGTAAGAGGGGAATAAGAAGTCACTTTAGACAAATGTGTTGCAGGTAGTGCAAAGACATCCAAGAGGAAATTGTAGAGAGACCGTTGGTAATCTGGTTGAGTAAATGAGAGCTATCCGTAGAGAAAAGATAGATTCGGGAATCATCAGCATAAAAGTGATACTGGAACCCAAAGGAGGATATATGTTTTCAGACTTAGGAAAACGTCACTCACTCTACAACTGCCCTTAGAAGCTAAGCTCTAACAAGCTTGGAGTGTCCACTTTATGGTTAATAGGTTTCAGCCTTCAAACTTCTTTAGGAACTTTATTATATTACGACAGGGTCCAAGGTACAAAACAACAACATTTGAGGCCTGCAATAAACTTTTAATCATGAAACGGTTGTAATCTGGCATTGTGTGTTGTTTTCCCTTATTGAAATCAATTTATGGTTATAAGCAGTCACATAATTAATAGAGATCATAAATGAGTGATAAGAAAATACAAGGTCTAAGCAAACAGTGGAGATGGCACCTTCTTATCACGAGTGGAACAGATACAAGACATTTTAAACTACAAATGATATTAAATTAGAATACTACATAATTCAGATGAGCATACTGGCACACATTGAGTATGCAGTAAAGCTGTATCCTTCAGCTCTGTAGATAAATACATACAGTACATAACTACTTAGCAGTGAAGTTATGCAGACATGTTATAGATGAGCTGTGATGATTACAGAGTACCTTGTAGAGCACTTCATTATCTGCTACCATACATTATGTTTCTCTACAAAGCTTCTGTCTATTAAACCAACTGTAACTCTCAGATATCACAGAGACCAGAACCTTTGTGAGGGGTCCAGTAGCTACCTGAGAAATAAGACAGAAGGGAGGTGGTTGTTCCCTGTTGAGAGCAATCCTCCAGTTGGGGCCTAGCATTGGAATAATAGTACAGTATAGTGGCTGATATTAGAGAAGAGAGGGTCTATGTGGATGATATTACAGAAGAGAGGGTTTAAGTGGATGATATTAGGGAACAGAGATTGTATGTGGATGATATTAGAGAAGAGAGGGTTTGTGTGGATGATATTAGAGAAGAGAGGGTTTATGTGGCTGATATTAGAGAAGAGAGAGTTTATGTGGATGATATTAGGGAACAGAGATTGTATGTGGATGACATTAGAGAAGAGAGAGTTTATGTGGATGATATTAGAGAAGAGAGGGTTTATGTGGATGATATTAGAGAAAAGAGAGTTTATGTGGATGATATTAGGGAACAGAGATTGTATGTGGATGACATTAGAGAAGAGAGGGTTTAGGTGACTGATATTAGAGAAGAGAGGGTTTATGTGGATTATATTAGAGAAGAGAGGGTTTATGTGGATTATATTAGAGAAGAGAGGGTTTATGTGGATGATATTAGGGAAGAGAGGGCTTATGTGGATGATATTAGAGAAGAGAGGGTTTATGTGGATGATATTAGAGAAGAGAGGGTTTATGTGGATGATATTAGAGAAGAGAGGGTTTATGTGGATGATATTAGAGAAGAGAGGGTTTATGTGGATGATATTAGAGAAGAGAGGGTTTATGTGGATTATATTAGAGAAGAGAGGGTTTATGTGGATGATATTAGGGAAGAGAGGGCTTATGTGGATGATATTAGAGAAGAGAGGGTTTATGTGGATTATATTAGAGAAGAGAGGGTTTATGTGGATGATATTAGGGAAGAGAGGGTTTATGTGGATGATATTAGAGAAGAGAGGGTTTATGTGGATTATATTAGAGAAGAGAGGGTTTATGTGGATGATATTAGAGAAGAGAGGGTTTATGTGGATGATATTAGAGAAGAGAGGGTTTATGTGGATTATATTAGAGAAGAGAGGGTTTATGTGGATGATATTAGGGAAGAGAGGGCTTATGTGGATGATATTAGAGAAGAGAGGGTTTATGTGGATGATATTAGAGAAGAGAGGGTTTATGTGGATGATATTAGAGAAGAGAGGGTTTATGTGGATGATATTAGAGAAGAGAGGGTTTATGTGGATGATATTAGGGAAGGAAACTATTTTGAGTGACTTCCTGCCATGTACTACAAGCTGAAAGGGAACAGAGATTGTATGTGGATGATATTAGAAAAGAGAGGGTTTATGTGGATGATATTAGAGAAGAGAGGGTTTATGTGGATGATATTAGAGAAGAGAGGGTTTAAGTGGATGATATTAGGGAACAGAGATTGTATGTGGATGATATTAGAGAAGAGAGGGTTTGTGTGGATGATATTAGAGAAGAGAGGGTTTATGTGGCTGATATTAGAGAAGAGAGAGTTTATGTGGATGATATTAGGGAACAGAGATTGTATGTGGATGACATTAGAGAAGAGAGAGTTTATGTGGATGATATTAGAGAAGAGAGGGTTTATGTGGATGATATTAGAGAAAAGAGAGTTTATGTGGATGATATTAGGGAACAGAGATTGTATGTGGATGACATTAGAGAAGAGAGGGTTTAGGTGACTGATATTAGAGAAGAGAGGGTTTATGTGGAGGTGGTTGTTCCCTGTTGAGAGCAATCCTCCAGTTGGGGCCTAGCATTGGAATAATAGTACAGTATAGTGGCTGATATTAGAGAAGAGAGGGTCTATGTGGATGATATTACAGAAGAGAGGGTTTAAGTGGATGATATTAGGGAACAGAGATTGTATGTGGATGATATTAGAGAAGAGAGGGTTTGTGTGGATGATATTAGAGAAGAGAGGGTTTATGTGGCTGATATTAGAGAAGAGAGAGTTTATGTGGATGATATTAGGGAACAGAGATTGTATGTGGATGACATTAGAGAAGAGAGAGTTTATGTGGATGATATTAGAGAAGAGAGGGTTTATGTGGATGATATTAGAGAAAAGAGAGTTTATGTGGATGATATTAGGGAACAGAGATTGTATGTGGATGACATTAGAGAAGAGAGGGTTTAGGTGACTGATATTAGAGAAGAGAGGGTTTATGTGGATTATATTAGAGAAGAGAGGGTTTATGTGGATTATATTAGAGAAGAGAGGGTTTATGTGGATGATATTAGGGAAGAGAGGGCTTATGTGGATGATATTAGAGAAGAGAGGGTTTATGTGGATGATATTAGAGAAGAGAGGGTTTATGTGGATGATATTAGAGAAGAGAGGGCTTATGTGGATGATATTAGAGAAGAGAGGGTTTATGTGGATGATATTAGAGAAGAGAGGGTTTATGTGGATTATATTAGAGAAGAGAGGGTTTATGTGGATGATATTAGGGAAGAGAGGGCTTATGTGGATGATATTAGAGAAGAGAGGGTTTATGTGGATTATATTAGAGAAGAGAGGGTTTATGTGGATGATATTAGGGAAGAGAGGGTTTATGTGGATGATATTAGAGAAGAGAGGGTTTATGTGGATTATATTAGAGAAGAGAGGGTTTATGTGGATGATATTAGGGAAGAGAGGGTTTATGTGGATGATATTAGAGAAGAGAGGGTTTATGTGGATTATATTAGAGAAGAGAGGGTTTATGTGGATGATATTAGGGAAGAGAGGGCTTATGTGGATGATATTAGAGAAGAGAGGGTTTATGTGGATGATATTAGAGAAGAGAGGGTTTATGTGGATGATATTAGAGAAGAGAGGGTTTATGTGGATGATATTAGAGAAGAGAGGGTTTATGTGGATGATATTAGAGAAGAGAGGGTTTATGTGGATGATATTAGGGAAGGAAACTATTTTGAGTGACTTCCTGCCATGTACTACAAGCTGAAAGGGAACAGAGATTGTATGTGGATGATATTAGAAAAGAGAGGGTTTATGTGGATGATATTAGAGAAGAGAGGGTTTATGTGGATGATATTAGAGAAGAGAGGGTTTATGTGACTGATATTAGATAAGAGAGGGTTTATGTGGATGATATTAGAGAAGAGAGGGTGTATGTGGATGATATTAGAGAAGAGAGGGTTTATGTGACTGATATTAGATAAGAGAGGGTTTATGTGGATGATATTAGAGAAGAGAGGGTGTATGTGGATGATATTAGAAAAGAGAGGGTTTATGTGGATGATATTGGAGAAGAGAGGGTTTATGTGGATGATATTAGAAAAGAGAGGGTTTATGTGGATGATATTAGAGAAGAGAGGGTTTATGTGGATGATATTAGAGAAGAGAGGGTTTATGTGGATGATATTGGAGAAGAGAGGATTTATGTGGATGATATTAGAGAAGAGAGGGTTTGTGTGGATGATATTGGAGAAGAGAGGATTTATGTGGATGATATTAGAAAAGAGAGGGTTTATGTGGATGATATTAGAGAAGAGAGGGTTTATGTGGATGATATTAGAGAAGAGAGGGTTTATGTGGATGATATTGGAGAAGAGAGGATTTATGTGGATGATATTAGAGAAGAGAGGGTTTGTGTGGATGATATTAGGGAAGAGAGGGTTTATGTGGATGATATTGGAGAAGAGAGGGTTTATGTGGATGATATTAGAGAAGAGAGGGTTTGTGTGGATGATATTAGAGAAGAGAGGGTTTGTGTGGATGATATTGGAGAAGAGAGGGTTTATGTGGATGATATTAGAGAAGAGAGGGTTTGTGTGGATGATATTGGAGAAGAGAGGATTTATGTGGATGATATTAGAGAAGAGAGGGTTTATGTGGATGATATTAGAAAAGAGAGGGTTTATGTGGATGATATTAGAGAAGAGAGGGTTTGTGTGGATGATATTAGGGGAGAGAGGGTTTGTGTGGATGATATTAGAGAAGAGAGGGTTTATGTGGATGATATTAGGGAAGGAAACTATTTTGAGTGACTTCCTGCCATGTACTACAAGCTGAAAGGTTATAACACTTAGACAAGGGTGTACAGACTATGACCACCTAAGAGTACCAAGGGCCTATATATATTTTATAACTCACTGTAGTATATACAGATAAATTCAGTAATATTAACTATAAATGTGATTATTATATCATTTTCTTTTGAGTCATATATTTAGCTCAAATATGAGTATAATGTAATGTAGTCTGTGTCCAATTTCACTATTTGTCCCCGGCTCTCCTTTAAACAAAACGTTTGGAGTCCCATGACGTAGAGGATTAGGAGTTAGTTTTAAAGATGAAGAGATGGGAAGATAACATTTTTGAAAGGGAGTTTTGTACATTTGCTTGTGAAAGAAATTGCTCAAAAATAGGGAAATCTCTTTAGATACCATAGATGGTTTAATGTCATCTGAAACCAGATTCATACAACTTGTGGGCTTCAGAGGTTGTTGGACATAAGTGGAATCATTAATTACATGGAAGGAACTGGACAGATTCTCCTGTGCTGAATCAAAGGGTGTTCTAAAAACCTTCCGTGGTTTCAGCCCTTAAAAGGGACATGCAACCCAAAAGTTTTCTTTCATGATTCAGATAGAGGATGCCATTTTAAACAACTTTTCAATTAACGTCTTTTATCAAATTTTCTTTATTCCCTTGGTATCCTTTGTTGAAGAACATGCATAGGTAGGCTAAGGAGCAGCAGTGCACTACTGGGAGCTAGCTACTGATTGGTGGTGTTCCTTCACCAAAGAGAGTGAAGCAACATTGTTGGATTTCATGTCTCTTTAAGAAATGGATGCCCCTGATCAACACAATCTAGTAGAAGTGTTCTTTTGTCTGCTAAATTAATACATTTTATCTGTGTTTTTCAATAAAACTCATTTAGAAAAAAGGAATAGTTGTAACCTGATCTCCCCATTCAGTAAGGTCACATCATCAAATAGCTCCTGTCCAACCTTTTACCTTTTTAAATGTTTATCCTTCTACCATTCAGTTGTCCTATTGATAAGCAGTTTATTGTTTTCTTTAGACATCACCCAGTGACCTCACCCACTATGAGACCTCAGGTCCTGCCCTCTAGTGCTTGTTCTAGTAATCTCATAACCAATATCCTGCTAAATCTTAGCAGCCTTTCTTACATCTATCCTGTGGCCCTTATCATCCAACCATAGGCAACCCACACCTAACATTGCTCTATAACACGTCCACCCCCCCCCCTTTATTTCAGTTCTTTTGACAGACTTACAGTTTAGCCAATCACTGCCTGCACCCAGATAACTTCACATGCACGAGCACAGAGTTATCTATGTGAAATACGTGAACTAACACCCTCTAGTGGTAAAAAACTGTTCAAATGCATTCTGAAAAGAGGTGGCCTTCAAGGTCTAAAAAATTAGCATATGAACCTCCTAGGTTAAGCTTTCAACTAAGAATACCAAGAGAACAAAGCAAAATTGGTGATAAAAGTAAATTGGAAAATTGTTTAAAATTACATGCTCTATCTGAATCATGAAAGTTTATTTTGGCCTAGACTGTCCCTTTAATTCCCTGTCTCACCTGCAGTCATTTTGTGTCCCTCTAGTAATGCCTCTACTTACTTCTTCAAAACCACAATCTCGTTCTCCACCACGGCTTCCTTGCCACGCAGTGCTTTCTTAGGGATACATTTCAAGGCCACCAGTCGCTCTGAATTCTTCTCCTGTGCCAGGACCACCTCGGAGAAGGCTCCCCTGAATGCAAACAGACAAAAATCACTTTCACAATCTGCGTATGTTTTACAGTATAGCTCATTCACACATGGTACCTGTGAAGTGTTTGCCGATATCTCCATGTCAGATTTGTTTTATAGTAATTACATCACAAACACAATATTTTCCTGTGTTTTCTGTTGTAATTATCTCCCTGCTGTTCCACCTGATTACGGATGTTTAGATTTTATTTCAGGCTACAGCGTAGTCACTCGCTGAGGTGGTACAAATAATATGAGATATCCTGCAAAATCTCATTTTATTGCTCCTTTATATTTCATTAGGCTGCTCAAATGTTGTTGTTCCCTATGGAAACCAGTGGGCTTCATACATGTCTGCATCTGTGGTCACATTAGATTATATGATACAAACACGACGTACCTTAAAGGGACATTAAAGGGACACTGTACCCAAATTTTTTCTTTTTCATGATTTCATATAGACTGTGTGATTTTAAACAACATTCCAAATTACTTTTACTACCTCATTTGATTTGTTTTGATTGGGTCCTTTGTTGAAAAGGATACCTAGGTAGGTTTAGGAACTGCTGATTGTTGGCTGCACATATATACCTCATGTTATTGGGTCACTCAATGTGTACAGCTAGCTCCCAGTTGAGCCATTGCTGCTTCTTCACAAAGGATGCCACAATAATGGAGTAAATTAGATCAAATAAATATATTAGAAAGTTGCTTAAGATTTTGTTCTCATTCCTTGGTGTTTTTCTTTTTTTCTTTTTTTTTTTTTTCGTTTTGTTTGTTAAGAAATAAATTTTTCGTTGTATTGCTGACATAAGGTAAAAAAAAAAGAAATTTCTTTTTTGGAACACTTCTGTCAAGGTTAGATGAAAGCTCATAACTCTCTGTATAAGATGTTGTGGGTATTTAGTGTGTATGACTTCAATTTTTTTGTGTGTTTATTCTTGTGATCAATATGAGAGAATTGTACTCATTCTTTACTCTATCTACTTGTTTTTTATTTTCGAAAACTCAATAAAACAATTATAAAAAAAAAAAAAAAAAAGATTTTGTTCTCAATCTAAATCATGAAAGAAATATTTTGTGTTTCTTGTCCATTTAATTCCATCTAACATCTGGCTAACCAGTCATTTCACACAGGGGCTGTATCAGAAGATAGGATACAAACACAATGTCCCAAATCTCTGTATAGCCCCTGTGTATAACCAGCTATTTCCCATAGTGGCCTTATCAGAAGATAAGATACAAACACACTGTACAATAATTCTGTCTAACCCCTGTGTATAACCAGCTATTTCCCATAGTGGCCTTATCAGAAGATAGGATACAAACACACTGTACCCTAATTCTGTCTAACCCCTGTGTATAACCGGCTATTTCACACAGGGGCCGTATCAGAAGATAGGATACAAACACACTGTACCCTAATTCTGTCTAACCCCTGTGTATAACCGGCTATTTCCCATAGTGGTCTTATCAGAAGATAAGATACAAACACACTGTACCCTAATTCTGTCTAACCCCTGTGTATAACCGGCTATTTCCCATAGTGGCCTTATCAGAAGATAAGATACAAACACACTGTACCCTAATTCTGTCTAACCCCTGTGTATAACCGGCTATTTCACACAGGGGCCGTATCAGAAGATAGGATACAAACACACTGTACCCTAATTCTGTCTAACCCCTGTGTATAACCGGCTATTTCACACAGGGGCCGTATCAGAAGATAAGATACAAACACACTGTACCCTAATTCTGTCTAACCCCTGTGTATAACCGGCTATTTCACACAGGGGCCGTATCAGAAGATAAGATACAAACACACTGTACCCTAATTCTGTCTAACCCCTGTGTATAACCGGCTATTTCACACAGGGGCCGTATCAGAAGATAAGATACAAACACACTGTACCCTAATTCTGTCTAAACCTTGTGTATAACCGGCTATTTCACACAGGGGCCGTATCAGAAGATAGGATACAAACACACTGTACCCTAATTCTGTCTAACCCCTGTGTATAACCGGCTATTTCACACAGGGGCCGTATCAGAAGATAGGATACAAACACACTGTACCCTAATTCTGTCTAACCCCCTGTGTATAACCGGCTATTTCACACAGGGGCCGTATCAGAAGATAGGATACAAACAAACTGTACCCTAATTCTGTCTAACCCCTGTGTATAACCGGCTATTTCACACAGGGGCCGTATCAGAAGATAGGATACAAACACACTGTACCCTAATTCTGTCTAACCCCTGTGTATAACCGGCTATTTCACACAGGGGCCGTATCAGAAGATAGGATACAAACACACTGTACCCTAATTCTGTCTAACCCCTGTGTATAACCGGCTATTTCACACAGGGGCCGTATCAGAAGATAAGATACTAACACACTGTACCCTAATTCTGTCTAACCCCTGTGTATAACCGGCTATTTCACACAGGGGCCGTATCAGAAGATAGGATACAAACACACTGTACCCTAATTCTGTCTAACCCCTGTGTATAACCGGCTATTTCACACAGGGGCCGTATCAGAAGATAAGATACAAACACACTGTACCCTAATTCTGTCTAACCCCTGTGTATAACCGGCTATTTCACACAGGGGCCGTATCAGAAGATAGGATACAAACACACTGTACCCTAATTCTGTCTAACCCCTGTGTATAACCGGCTATTTCACACAGGGGCCGTATCAGAAGATAAGATACAAACACACTGTACCCTAATTCTGTCTAACCCCTGTGTATAACCGGCTATTTCACACAGGGGCCGTATCAGAAGATAGGATACAAACACACTGTACCCTAATTCTGTCTAACCCCTGTGTATAACCGGCTATTTCACACAGGGGCCGTATCAGAAGATAAGATACAAACACACTGTACCCTAATTCTGTCTAACCCCTGTGTATAACCGGCTATTTCACACAGGGGCCGTATCAGAAGATAGGATACAAACACACTGTACCCTAATTCTGTCTAACCCCTGTGTATAACCGGCTATTTCACACAGGGGCCGTATCAGAAGATAGGATACAAACACACTGTACCCTAATTCTGTCTAACCCCTGTGTATAACCGGCTATTTCACACAGGGGCCGTATCAGAAGATAGGATACAAACACACTGTACCCTAATTCTGTCTAACCCCTGTGTATAACCGGCTATTTCACACAGGGGCCGTATCAGAAGATAAGATACAAACACACTGTACCCTAATTCTGTCTAACCCCTGTGTATAACCGGCTATTTCACACAGGGGCCATATCAGAAGATAGGATACAAACACACTGTACCCTAATTCTGTCTAACCCCTGTGTATAACCGGCTATTTCACACAGGGGCCGTATCAGAAGATAAGATACAAACACACTGTACCCTAATTCTGTCTAACCCCTGTGTATAACCGGCTATTTCACACAGGGGCCGTATCAGAAGATAGGATACAAACACACTGTACCCTAATTCTGTCTAACCCCTGTGTATAACCGGCTATTTCACACAGGGGCCGTATCAGAAGATAGGATACAAACACAATGTACCCTAATTCTGTCTAACCCCTGTGTATAACCGGCTATTTCACACAGGGGCCGTATCAGAAGATAAGATACAAACACACTGTACCCTAATTCTGTCTAACCCCTGTGTATAACCGGCTATTTCACACAGGGGCCGTATCAGAAGATAGGATACAAACACACTGTACCCTAATTCTGTCTAACCCCTGTGTATAACCGGCTATTTCACACAGGGGCTGTATCAGAAGATAGGATACAAACACACTGTACCCTAATTCTGTCTAACCCCTGTGTATAACCGGCTATTTCACACAGGGGCCGTATCAGAAGATAGGATACAAACACAATGTACAATAATTCTGTCTAACCCCTGTGTATAACCGGCTATTTCACACAGGGGCCGTATCAGAAGATAAGATACAAACACACTGTACCCTAATTCTGTCTAACCCCTGTGTATAACCGGCTATTTCACACAGGGGCCGTATCAGAAGATAAGATACAAACACACTGTACCCTAATTCTGTCTAACCCCTGTGTATAACCGGCTATTTCACACAGGGGCTGTATCAGAAGATAGGATACAAACACACTGTACCCTAATTCTGTCTAACCCCTGTGTATAACCGGCTATTTCACACAGGGGCCGTATCAGAAGATAGGATACAAACACAATGTACAATAATTCTGTCTAACCCCTGTGTATAACCGGCTATTTCACACAGGGGCCGTATCAGAAGATAGGATACAAACACAATGTACAATAATTCTGTCTAACCCCTGTGTATAACCGGCTATTTCACACAGGGGCCTTATCAGAAGATAAGATACAAACACACTGTACCCTAATTCTGTCTAACCCCTGTGTATAACCGGCTATTTCACACAGGGGCCTTATCAGAAGATAAGATACAAACACACTGTACCCTAATTCTGTCTAACCCCTGTGTATAACCGGCTATTTCACACAGGGGGCCGTATCAGAAGATAGGATACAAACACAATGTACCCTAATTCTGTCTAACCCCTGTGTATAACCGGCTATTTCACACAGGGGCCGTATCAGAAGATAGGATACAAACACAATGTACCCTAATTCTGTCTAACCCCTGTGTATAACCGGCTATTTCACACAGGGGCCGTATCAGAAGATAAGATACAAACACACTGTACCCTAATTCTGTCTAACCCCTGTGTATAACCGGCTATTTCACACAGGGGCCGTATCAGAAGATAGGATACAAACACAATGTACCCTAATTCTGTCTAACCCCTGTGTATAACCGGCTATTTCACACAGGGGCCGTATCAGAAGATAAGATACAAACACACTGTACCCTAATTCTGTCTAACCCCTGTGTATAACCGGCTATTTCACACAGGGGCCGTATCAGAAGATAGGATACAAACACAATGTACCCTAATTCTGTCTAACCCCTGTGTATAACCGGCTATTTCACACAGGGGCCGTATCAGAAGATAAGATACAAACACACTGTACCCTAATTCTGTCTAACCCCTGTGTATAACCGGCTATTTCACACAGGGGCCGTATCAGAAGATAAGGATACAAACACAATGTACCCTAATTCTGTCTAACCCCTGTGTATAACCGGCTATTTCACACAGGGGCCGTATCAGAAGATAGGATACAAACACAATGTACAATAATTCTGTCTAACCCCTGTGTATAACCGGCTATTTCACACAGGGGGCCGTATCAGAAGATAAGATACAAACACACTGTACCCTAATTCTGTCTAACCCCCTGTGTATAACCGGCTATTTCACACAGGGGCCGTATCAGAAGATAAGATACAAACACAATGTACCCTAATTCTGTCTAACCCCTGTGTATAACCGGCTATTTCACACAGGGGCCGTATCAGAAGATAGGATACAAACACACTGTACCCTAATTCTGTCTAACCCCTGTGTATAACCGGCTATTTCACACAGGGGCCGTATCAGAAGATAGGATACAAACACACTGTACCCTAATTCTGTCTAACCCCTGTGTATAACCGGCTATTTCACACAGGGGCCGTATCAGAAGATAGGATACAAACACAATGTACCCTAATTCTGTCTAACCCCTGTGTATAACCGGCTATTTCACACAGGGGCCGTATCAGAAGATAGGATACAAACACAATGTACAATAATTCTGTCTAACCCCTGTGTATAACCGGCTATTTCACACAGGGGCCGTATCAGAAGATAGGATACAAACACACTGTACCCTAATTCTGTCTAACCCCTGTGTATAACCGGCTATTTCACACAGGGGCCGTATCAGAAGATAGGATACAAACACACTGTACCCTAATTCTGTCTAACCCCTGTGTATAACCGGCTATTTCACACAGGGGCCGTATCAGAAGATAGGATACAAACACAATGTACCCTAATTCTGTCTAACCCCTGTGTATAACCGGCTATTTCACACAGGGGCCGTATCAGAAGATAGGATACAAACACAATGTACCCTAATTCTGTCTAACCCCTGTGTATAACCGGCTATTTCACACAGGGGCCGTATCAGAAGATAGGATACAAACACAATGTACAATAATTCTGTCTAACCCCTGTGTATAACCGGCTATTTCACACAGGGGCCGTATCAGAAGATAGGATACAAATACAATGTACCCTAATTCTGTCTAACCCCTGTGTATAACCGGCTATTTCACACAGGGGCCGTATCAGAAGATAGGATACAAACACACTGTACCCTAATTCTGTCTAACCCCCTGTGTATAACCGGCTATTTCACACAGGGGCCGTATCAGAAGATAGGATACAAACACAATGTACAATAATTCTGTCTAACCCCTGTGTATAACCGGCTATTTCACACAGGGGCCGTATCAGAAGATAAGATACAAACACACTGTACCCTAATTCTGTCTAACCCCCTGTGTATAACCGGCTATTTCACACAGGGGCCGTATCAGAAGATAGGATACAAACACAATGTACCCTAATTCTGTCTAACCCCTGTGTATAACCGGCTATTTCACACAGGGGCCGTATCAGAAGATAGGATACAAAACACACTGTACCCTAATTCTGTCTAACCCCTGTGTATAACCGGCTATTTCACACAGGGGCCGTATCAGAAGATAGGATACAAACACACTGTACCCTAATTCTGTCTAACCCCTGTGTATAACCGGCTATTTCACACAGGGGCCGTATCAGAAGATAGGATACAAACACAATGTACCCTAATTCTGTCTAACCCCTGTGTATAACCGGCTATTTCACACAGGGGCCGTATCAGAAGATAGGATACAAACACACTGTACCCTAATTCTGTCTAACCCCTGTGTATAACCGGCTATTTCACACAGGGGCCGTATCAGAAGATAGGATACAAACACAATGTACCCTAATTCTGTCTAACCCCTGTGTATAACCGGCTATTTCACACAGGGGCCGTATCAGAAGATAGGATACAAACACAATGTACCCTAATTCTGTCTAACCAGCTATTTCACACAGGGGCCGTATCAGAAGATAGGATACAAACACACTGTACCCTAATTCTGTCTAACCCCTGTGTATAACCGGCTATTTCACACAGGGGCCGTATCAGAAGATAGGATACAAACACAATGTACAATAATTCTGTCTAACCCCTGTGTATAACCGGCTATTTCACACAGGGGCCGTATCAGAAGATAGGATACAAACACACTGTACCCTAATTCTGTCTAACCCCTGTGTATAACCGGCTATTTCACACAGGGGCCGTATCAGAAGATAGGATACAAACACAATGTACCCTAATTCTGTCTAACCCCTGTGTATAACCGGCTATTTCACACAGGGGCCGTATCAGAAGATAGGATACAAACACAATGTACCCTAATTCTGTCTAACCCCTGTGTATAACCGGCTATTTCACACAGGGGCCGTATCAGAAGATAGGATACAAACACACTGTACCCTAATTCTGTCTAACCCCTGTGTATAACCGGCTATTTCACACAGGGGCCGTATCAGAAGATAGGATACAAACACAATGTACCCTAATTCTGTCTAACCCCTGTGTATAACCGGCTATTTCACACAGGGGCCGTATCAGAAGATAAGATACAAACACAATGTACAATAATTCTGTCTAACCCCTGTGTATAACCGGCTATTTCACACAGGGGCCGTATCAGAAGATAGGATACAAACACACTGTACCCTAATTCTGTCTAACCCCTGTGTATAACCGGCTATTTCACACAGGGGCCGTATCAGAAGATAGGATACAAACACAATGTACACTAATTCTGTCTAACCCCTGTGTATAACCGGCTATTTCACACAGGGGCCGTATCAGAAGATAAGATACAAACACACTGTACCCTAATTCTGTCTAACCCCTGTGTATAACCGGCTATTTCACACAGGGGCCGTATCAGAAGATAGGATACAAACACAATGTACCCCTAATTCTGTCTAACCCCTGTGTATAACCGGCTATTTCACACAGGGGCCGTATCAGAAGATAGGATACAAACACACTGTACCCTAATTCTGTCTAACCCCTGTGTATAACCGGCTATTTCACACAGGGGCCGTATCAGAAGATAGGATACAAACACAATGTACCCTAATTCTGTCTAACCCCTGTGTATAACCGGCTATTTCACACAGGGGCCGTATCAGAAGATAAGATACAAACACACTGTACCCTAATTCTGTCTAACCCCTGTGTATAACCGGCTATTTCACACAGGGGGCCGTATCAGAAGATAGATACAAACACACTGTACCCTAATTCTGTCTAACCCCTGTGTATAACCGGCTATTTCACACAGGGGCCGTATCAGAAGATAGGATACAAACACAATGTACCCTAATTCTGTCTAACCCCTGTGTATAACCGGCTATTTCACACAGGGGCCGTATCAGAAGATAGGATACAAACACACTGTACCCTAATTCTGTCTAACCCCTGTGTATAACCGGCTATTTCACACAGGGGCCGTATCAGAAGATAAGATACAAACACACTGTACCCTAATTCTGTCTAACCCCTGTGTATAACCGGCTATTTCACACAGGGGCCGTATCAGAAGATAGGATACAAACACACTGTACCCTAATTCTGTCTAACCCCTGTGTATAACCGGCTATTTCACACAGGGGCCGTATCAGAAGATAGGATACAAACACAATGTACCCTAATTCTGTCTAACCCCTGTGTATAACCGGCTATTTCACACAGGGGCCGTATCAGAAGATAGGATACAAACACACTGTACCCTAATTCTGTCTAACCCCTGTGTATAACCGGCTATTTCACACAGGGGCCGTATCAGAAGATAGGATACAAACACACTGTACAATAATTCTGTCTAACCCCTGTGTATAACCGGCTATTTCACACAGGGGCCGTATCAGAAGATAGGATACAAACACACTGTACCCTAATTCTGTCTAACCCCTGTGTATAACCGGCTATTTCACACAGGGGCCGTATCAGAAGATAAGGATACAAACACACTGTACCCTAATTCTGTCTAACCCCTGTGTATAACCGGCTATTTCACACAGGGGCCGTATCAGAAGATAAGATACAAACACACTGTACCCTAATTCTGTCTAACCCCTGTGTATAACGGCTATTTCACACAGGGGGCCGTATCAGAAGATAGGATACAAACACAATGTACCCTAATTCTGTTCTAACCCCTGTGTATAACGGCTATTTCACACAGGGGCCGTATCAGAAGATAGGATACAAACACACTGTACCCTAATTCTGTCTAACCCCTGGTAAACCGGCTATTTCACACAGGGGCCGTATCAGAAGATTAGATACAAACACACTGTACCCTAATTCTGTCTAACCCCCTGTGTATAACCGGCTATTTCACACAGGGGCCGTATCAGAAGATAAGATACAAACACACTGTACCCTAATTCTGTCTAACCCCTGTGTATAACCGGCTATTTCACACAGGGGCCGTATCAGAAGATAGGATACAAACACAATGTACCCTAATTCTGTCTAACCCCTGTGTATAACCGGCTATTTCACACAGGGGCCGTATCAGAAGATAGGATACAAACACACTGTACCCTAATTCTGTCTAACCCCTGTGTATAACCGGCTATTTCACACAGGGGCCGTATCAGAAGATAGGATACAAACACACTGTACCCTAATTCTGTCTAACCCCTGTGTATAACCGGCTATTTCACACAGGGGGCCGTATCAGAAGATAGGATACAAACACACTGTACCCTAATTCTGTCTAACCCCCTGTGTATAACCGGCTATTTCACACAGGGGCCGTATCAGAAGATAGGATACAAACACAATGTACCCTAATTCTGTCTAACCCCTGTGTATAACCGGCTATTTCACACAGGGGCCGTATCAGAAGATAGGATACAAACACACTGTACCCTAATTCTGTCTAACCCCTGTGTATAACCGGCTATTTCACACAGGGGCCGTATCAGAAGATAAGGATACAAACACAATGTACCCTAATTCTGTCTAACCCCTGTGTATAACCGGCTATTTCACACAGGGGCCGTATCAGAAGATAGGATACAAACACAACTGTACCCTAATTCTGTCCTAACCCCTGTGTATAACCGGCTATTTCACACAGGGGCCGTATCAGAAGATAGGATACAAACACACTGTACCCTAATTCTGTCTAACCCTGTGTATAACCGGCTATTTCACACAGGGGCCGTATCAGAAGATAAGGATACAAACACACTGTACCCTAATTCTGTCTAACCCCTGTGTATAACCGGCTATTTCACACAGGGGCCGTATCAGAAGATAGGATACAAACACAATGTACCCTAATTCTGTCTAACCCCTGTGTATAACCGGCTATTTCACACAGGGGCCGTATCAGAAGATAGGATACAAACACACTGTACCCTAATTCTGTCTAACCCCTGTGTATAACCGGCTATTTCACACAGGGGCCGTATCAGAAGATAGAGATACAAACACACTGTACCCTAATTCTGTCTAACCCCTGTGTATAACCGGCTATTTCACACAGGGGCCGTATCAGAAGATAGGATACAAACACACTGTACCCTAATTCAGTCTAACCCCTGTGTATAACCGGCTATTTTCACACAGGGGCCGTATCAGAAGATAAGATACAAACACACTGTACCCTAATTCTGTCTAACCCCTGTGTATAACCGGCTATTTCACACAGGGGCCGTATCAGAAGATAGGATACAAACACAATGTACAATAATTCTGTCTAACCCCTGTGTATAACCGGCTATTTCACACAGGGGCCGTATCAGAAGATAAGATACAAACACACTGTACCCTAATTCTGTCTAACCCCTGTGTATAACCGGCTATTTCACACAGGGGCCGTATCAGAAGATAAGATACAAACACACTGTACCCTAATTCTGTCTAACCCCTGTGTATAACCGGCTATTTCACACAGGGGCCGTATCAGAAGATAGGATACAAACACACTGTACCCTAATTCTGTCTAACCCCTGTGTATAACCGGCTATTTCACACAGGGGCTGTATCAGAAGATAGGATACAAACACACTGTACCCTAATTCTGTCTAACCCCTGTGTATAACCGGCTATTTCACACAGGGGCCGTATCAGAAGATAGGATACAAACACACTGTACCCTAATTCTGTCTAACCCCTGTGTATAACCGGCTATTTCACACAGGGGCCTGTATCAGAAGATAGGATACAAACACACTGTACCCTAATTCTGTCTAACCCCTGTGTATAACCGGCTATTTCACACAGGGGCCGTATCAGAAGATAAGATACTAACACAATGTACCCTAATTCTGTCTAACCCCTGTGTATAACCGGCTATTTCACACAGGGGCCGTATCAGAAGATAGGATACAAACACAATGTACCCTAATTCTGTCTAACCCCTGTGTATAACCGGCTATTTCACACAGGGGCCGTATCAGAAGATAGGATACAAACACACTGTACCCTAATTCTGTCTAACCCCCTGTGTATAACCGGCTATTTCACACAGGGGCTGTATCAGAAGATAGGATACAAACACACTGTACCCTAATTCTGTCTAACCCCTGTGTATAACCGGCTATTTCACACAGGGGCCGTATCAGAAGATAAGATACTAACACAATGTACCCTAATTCTGTCTAACCCCTGTGTATAACCGGCTATTTCACACAGGGGCCGTATCAGAAGATAGGATACAAACACACTGTACCCTAATTCTGTCTAACCCCTGTGTATAACCGGCTATTTCACACAGGGGCTGTATCAGAAGATAGGATACAAACACACTGTACCCTAATTCTGTCTAACCCCTGTGTATAACCGGCTATTTCACACAGGGGCCGTATCAGAAGATAAGATACTAACACAATGTACCCTAATTCTGTCTAACCCCTGTGTATAACCGCTATTTCACACAGGGGCCGTATCAGAAGATAGGATACAAACACAATGTACAATAATTCTGTCTAACCCCTGTGTATAACCGGCTATTTCACACAGGGCCGTATCAGAAGATAAGATACAAACACACTGTACCCTAATTCTGTCTAACCCCTGTGTATAACCGGCTATTTCACACAGGGGGCCGTATCAGAAGATAAGATACAAACACACTGTACCCTAATTCTGTCTAACCCCTGTGTATAACCGGCTATTTCACACAGGGGCCCGTATCAGAAGATAAGATACAAACACACTGTACCCTAATTCTGTCTAACCCCTGTGTATAACCGGCTATTTCACACAGGGGCCGTATCAGAAGATAAGATACAAACACACTGTACCCTAATTCTGTCTAACCCCTGTGTATAAACCGGCTATTTCACACAGGGGCTGTATCAGAAGATAGGATACAAACACACTGTACCCTAATTCTGTCTAACCCCTGTGTATAACCGGCTATTTCACACAGGGGCCGTATCAGAAGATAAGATACTAACACAATGTACCCTAATTCTGTCTAACCCCTGTGTATAACCGGCTATTTCACACAGGGGCCGTATCAGAAGATAGGATACAAACACAATGTACAATAATTCTGTCTAACCCCTGTGTATAACCGGCTATTTCACACAGGGGCCGTATCAGAAGATAAGATACAAACACACTGTACCCTAATTCTGTCTAACCCCTGTGTATAACCGGCTATTTCACACAGGGGCTGTATCAGAAGATAGGATACAAACACACTGTACCCTAATTCTGTCTAACCCCTGTGTATAACCGGCTATTTCACACAGGGGCCGTATCAGAAGATAGGATACAAACACACTGTACCCTAATTCTGTCTAACCCCTGTGTATAACCGGCTATTTCACACAGGGGCCGTATCAGAAGATAGGATACAAACACAATGTACCCTAATTCTGTCTAACCCCTGTGTATAACCGGCTATTTCACACAGGGGCCGTATCAGAAGATAGGATACAAACACACTGTACCCTAATTCTGTCTAACCCCTGTGTATAACCGGCTATTTCACACAGGGGCCGTATCAGAAGATAAGATACTAACACACTGTACCCTAATTCTGTCTAACCCCTGTGTATAACCGGCTATTTCACACAGGGGCCGTATCAGAAGATAGGATACAAACACACTGTACCCTAATTCTGTCTAACCCCTGTGTATAACCGGCTATTTCACACAGGGGCCATATCAGAGCATTTGTAATATTCATGCAAATCAGTGACATAATAGCTGCTGCTAACATGTAGCAGTTTCAGTGGGCTTTACATACTAAACTATAAGTGGCAGAGGTTTAGACTGTGACAAATGCTCACTGATATCCTTCTAAAGTGTAAAAACAGAGTCACCTGCTGTACTGAGCACCCAGTGCAATGTGATCCAGCGGAGTTACTATTGTTAGCAGCTTTATCAGCAAATGCACTTACAGACAAGGGGAGACTGGAGACATCCCAAGAGTGAGGCATAAGGAGCAGTTGGCTTCTTTATTGCAGCTAATTCAAGCTGTAATATTGCACAACATTAATATAACTGTAGCAGGATTGTTGCTTCTTCTAAATCAAATCATAGTAAGCTCACAGTAGATTTCACAAATCACATTACAACCAAATAAAATGATCTGCAACAGGCTGTAAGGCTCAGCCCCGGGCACTGGTTTTCCACCTGTCAGCAGCCCTCCCTAACAGGCCAGATTTTGAGGATATCTGAACTAGACCACAGGTGAAATAATCATCTGAAAATCTGGTCTGTTAGGTTGGCCTGACGACAGGTTTGAAAACCAGTGGGCTAAGGGCAATTGCCCCCTTTTTTACTAGCCAACCGTGCCATTAAATATTTCATATTTACCTGCTGTTTCTGTAATTTACATTTTTGAGATTTTCCCTCTTATTGAAGAGAATCTGGATAGTTGCTCATTATGCATACTTACATATGCTGCAGTTTCCTAATACTGCTACATGCTACACACTGACTGATTACATTACAAATGTGCAAGCTCAACTGAATTTGCCCACTAATTGGCCACAATAAAGGAGACAAGGTAAACATACTCAAGATTATTTTCAAGGGGTGTCTTCTTAGGTTGCACCAAAATTATAGTTATTTTGTAACTATACTTTCTGCAATGCAGTGTGTATTTGCTGATATATACTGTGCATATATAATGCATTTATTGTATGTGCAGACATATTTGCAATGCAGTGTTTAATTACTGATAAACATTATACTGTGCAAATATAAAGTATTTATTGTATGTGCAAACCTATTTGCAATGCAGTGTTTTTTTATTGATATATACTGTGCATATATAATGCATTTATTGTATGCGCCGACATATTTGTAATGCAGTGTTTAATTACTGATATATACTGTGCATATATAAAGCATTTATTGTATTTGCAAACCTATGTGCAATGCAGTGTTCAATTGCTTTAATATACTGTGCATATATAAAGTATAAATTGTGAGTGCAGACCTATTTGTAATGCAGTGTTTAATTACTGATATATACTGTGCATATATAAAGCATTTATTGTATTTGCAAATCTATTTGCAATGCAGTGTTCAATTGCTTTTATATACTGTATATATAAAGTATGAATTGTGAGTGCAGACCTATTTGTAATGTAGTGTTTAATTACTGATATATACTGTGCATATATAAAGCATTTATTGTATTTGCAAATCTATTTGCAATGCAGTGTTCAATTGCTTTTATATACTGTATATATAAAGTATGAATTGTGAGTGCAGACCTATTTGCAATGCAGTGTTTTATTACTGATATATACGGTGCATATATGAAGTATTTATTTTATGTACATACCTTTTTTGCAATGCAGTGTTTTATTACTGATATATACGGTGCATATATGAAGTATTTATTTTATGTACATACCTTTTTTGCAATGCAGTGTTTAATTGCATATTTATACCATGCATATATAAAACACATTATATATGTATATATATATATATATATATATATATATATATATATATATATATATATATATATATATATATATATATATATATATATATATACTGTATATAAACAAACAAAAATTTCGTAATGAATATATGAGGACATTCATTTCCCCAAATATTCGTTCCCTGCACTTAGTTTTTCATTTTGTTTAAAACTAAACGAAAATGTAATTTTCGTTAAACATTTACATTTGTTTTTGTTAAAACGATTGTAAAAGGTTTGAAGCTACAGCTGAAAAGTTTATCTGTAGCTACATACTTACTTTCAAAGTGTAAAATAGTTACCTTAAAGGGATAGTCTAGTTAAAATTAAACATTCATGATTCAGATAGAGCATGCAATTTTAAGCAACTTTCTAATTTACTCCTATTATTATTATTATTATTATTATCAGTTATTTGTAGAGTGCCAACAGATTCTGCAGCGCTAATAAATATTTTTCTTTGTTTTCATAGTATCTTTATTTGAAAAAGCAGGAATGTAAGCATAGGAGCCAGTCCATTTTTGTTTCAGAACCTGGGTAGCACTTCCTGATTTGTGTCTAAATGTAGCTACCAATCAGCAAACACTACCCAGGTGCTGAACCAAAAATGGGCCATCTCCTAAGCATATATTAAAATAAAGATACCAAGAGAACAAAGAAAAAATGATAATAGGAATACATTAGAAAGTTGCTTAAAATTGCATGCTCTATATCAGGGGTGGGCAATTATACATCTCCCATAATGCTCTTTCAGCCATAATTGTATGGGAGATGTAGTCCATAACATCTGGAAGGCCAATAGTTGCCCACCCCTGCTCTATCTAAATCATGAAAGTTTAATTTTGACTAGACTATCCCTTTAATGCGCTCTATGGAGTGCGCTTACCCGATCCTCTTCTTGCCAGAGCATTTGGTGCGCTAACAGGAGGCTTAGGGGTAGATTTAACAATTCCCGGGCGGACGTGACATCGCTAAATGCCGACAGCATTTAACATTGCACAAGCACTTCTAGTAAATAACCCTCATCATATCGGATCGGGATGAATGCAGTCTTGGTGGCGGATAAGTTAAGGAGACGCTGCTTCTTAACTTACGTTTCCGGCGAGCCGGAAACAATGAGCTCAGAAAGCAACATCCGCTGCTTGTTAAATCTACCCCTTAGAGCGTTTGGATCCTAGGACCTGCACTAAACTTCCTGTTAGCGCGACTGGGAGGTTAGCACGCTCTCTAGAGCTTGTTAAGTATTTTACCCTTTAAAAATAATTTTCATTATCTTTAAATTTCGTTGGTGTATTCATCTGGATATTTGTTTACAAAAACGAATATTCGATTTTCGGTACAAATGTATAGTCGTCCAAAAATGAATGGACATTCCTAATAAATAAATATATATACACACACATTTGATTTATATTATACCCACTTTTTAAAAAGTGTGACTGTTGCCCAGTTTAATTTATAGGGGCCTATTTAACAAAGGTCTGTTGGACCTGATCCGACAGTGCGGATCAGGTCCGACAGACCTCGCTGAATGCGGAGAGCAATACGCTCTCCGTGTTCAGGATTGCACCAGCAGTTCTTGTGAACTGTTGGTGCAACGCCGCCCCCTGCAGATTCGCGGCCAATCTGCCGCCAGTAGGGGGTGTCAATCTGGTTGAATTGCGGCGATGTCTGTCCGACTGCTCAGAGCAGGCAGACAGGTTATTCTGGCGAGTGTTTCTGGCGAGCCTGAAGGCTTGCCAGAAACACAGGGTTTCAAGCTCCGTACGGACCTTGATAGCTATGCCCCATAGCAGTTAGTTCTCAATGTGCCCTTCAATTTCAAGACGTGTGTGTCTGTGTCTGACAAAATAAATGTTGTTTTATTAAGATAATTTGCATTGTTTTGCTCCCTAGAGACACAGCCATGGGAAAAAACCTCTAGTGTATTTTTATTTTATCTCCTTTTCTGTGTTCACTGTGATTTGCCAGTTGGGGACAGATAAACATAATCTCCTGCACTGATCAATCAATTGCTGTGTAGCATTTTACATAGTGATGAAGCTTGGAGTATCAATTCAGCCTTGTGCAGGAATTACATTATAAAAGAGAGTGAAATAAAGGATGTATAATATAAAAAGTAGTTTTACTAACCACAAACATAAGGGAATTCGATTTTTTAGTTTTATGTGTGAGTTGAAAGGACAAAAATGAAACCCTGTGACAGTTGTTTGTGATTGAGAAAGGGGCAGGAGCCCCGAAACGTTGCTCCAAATAAATTTTTAGCCTTTAAAATTCGTGTGCCACCTTATTCTTTGTTATACAGTTTAAAACATTTGTAGATAGTTTTATTATGGCATTAACATATCTATGTGCTTATAAATCACTAGGCAGCTGCGGATGATTATTAATGACACATTGCACATAGACAAGCACGTTGTACACAGCTTCATAACGCCAGCTACAGATCACCTGTGCTGTTTGCGTGACTTTTTATGCTTTAGAAGGGACAGCCTCCCACTCTTCTGCCCCCAACCTACGCATCCAACACCGGCTGCTAACTAACTAGCAGTTGTCCTCGTTAGCAGAGGGAGGATGGCACCATCTCCCACGGACGATGGCACAGCGTAGGCAGATGAGGGCAGTAACAGAGGCATCCAACCGGGCTGACATAATGCATAGATAGAAAGCGGAGGAGGAGGGAGATTGGGTTCATCAGATGGTATTTACCATCCCAGACCCAGATCCCTGCTGATTCCTGGGCACAGTGCAGGCTGGCAGCTTTTTACTGTAAGTGCCTTCTGTAATACCTAGGCACGGATGACTGCGCCCCCCCCCCTTTCTTCCCTGATATAACGTGGGCTGACGGTGATAATTAGGACAGCAAGAGAGAAAATACATATCTGTCAGAGGAAAGTGCAGCCTGTGAATGCTTCAGCAAAGAAATTAGCTCTGCCTCTGAAGTGGAAGCATGGTCTGAGGTCTAGCAAGTATTCTTGTAATCAGCACTGCAGGAGGTTGTGTTAGACACAAGGGGAGGGGTAACGTGATGGCTAAGCTGTAATATAAAGGCTAATCAGTATTATGAAGGCTCAGTACTAATATGAAGGTTAAAGGGATACTAAACCCATGATTTAGATAGAGCAGGCAATTTTAAGCAACTTTCTCATTTACTCCTATCAAGAATGTAAGCTTAGAAGCCGCACCATTTTTGGTTGAGCACCCTGCGTAGTGCTTGCTGATTGGTGGCTACATTTAGTCACCAATCAGCAAGTGCAACCCAGGTGCTGAACCAAAAATGGGCCAGCAAATAAGCGTACATTCGTGCTTTTCAAATAAAGATACCAAGAGATCAAAGAAAATTGATAATTTGAGTAAATTAGAAAGTTGCTTAAAATTGCTCGATCGGAATCATGAAAGAAAATATTTTGGTTTAGTGTCCCTTTTTAGGCAGTAATATGAAGGTTAAAGGGACAGTTTACTCAAAAATGTTCTCCCCTTTAATTTGTTCCCAATGATCCACTTTACCTGCTGGAGTGTATTAAATTGTTTACAAGTATTTCCATTACCCTTATATTGGCATTTGAAATAAGTGATTTAGCCTGTGGTATCCCCACCCATCCTGAACGTTTTTGGCCTCAAGGCCAAGCTGTGTTAACACAGCCAGTAGAAAAAATTACACTCCCAGTGGGGTATAGAAGAGATAAGGTAATAAAATGTTAATTTTCCATCTACAAGTATTGGTGATTGGTTTATGGACAGATATAAGACAAATAAGCATGAATATGTACACAATGTGATAAAGTAATGAGATCTGATTATACCTACAAGCTCAACCCATTTTATTAGGTTGTGGCTTCAAAACACAAAACCAGCTAATTCATATACACAAATAAGCCTTAAAAAGCAAATCTCATACATTTTATACTCTGCAGCTGGTAAAAAAAAGTAATTGAAAACACATTAAAGGGACAGTCAACCCGAAATTTCTCCTAAGCCATTAATATAAAGTTGCAACTGCTTATTATTGCCAACTTTAGGCAAATTTTGTAACATATATACACCGAGATTATGAGTTTTGCGGTAACAGGGGTGCGGTGCTAACAAGCCTTTTTTTTCCACCGCTCCCTTAAGACAACGCTGGTATTACAGATTTTTTTAAACCTGGTGTTAGCTGCAAAAAGGTGAGCGTAGAGCAAAATTTAGCTCCACATCTCACCTCAATACCAGCTTTGCTTAAGTCAGCGGTGAGCTGGCTAAACATGCTCGTGCACGATTTCCCCATAGGAAACAATGGGGCTGAGCTGGCTGAAAAAAAAACTAACACCTACAAAAAAGCAGCGTTCAGCTCCTAACGCAGCCCCATTGTTTCCTATGGGGAAATTAATTTTATTTCTGCACCTAACACCCTAACCTGAACCCCGAGTCTAAACACCCCTAATCTTACACTTATGAACCCCTAATCTGCCGCCCCCGACATTGCCGCAACCTACATTATATTATTAACCCCTAATCTGCCGCTCCGGACACCGCCGCCACCTACATTATCCCTATGAACCCCTAATCTGCTGCCCCCAACATCGCCGACACCTACATTATATTTATTAACCCCTAATCTGCCCCCCCAATGTCGCCGCAACCTAACTACACTTATTAACCCCTAATCTGCCGCCGCCAACGTCGCCGCCACTATTATAAATTTATTAACCCCTAAACCTAAGTCTAACCCTAACACCCCCCTCACTTAAATATAATTTAAATTAAACAAAATAAATTTACCATAATTAAATAAATTAATCCTATTTAAAACTAAATACTTACCTATAAAATAAACCCTAAGCTAGCTACAATATAACTACTAGTTACATTGTAGCTATCTTAGGGTTTATTTTTATTTTACAGGCAACTTATTTATTTTATGTATTTATTTTAACTAGGTACAATAGTTATTAAATAGTTATTAACTATTTAATAACTACCAAGTTAAAATAAATACAAATATACCTGTAAAATAAATCCTAACCTAAGTTACAATTACACCAAACACTACACTATCATTAAATAAATAAATTAACTAAACTACCTACAATTAAATTAAATAAACTAAAGTACGAAAAACAACAAACACTAAATTACAGAAAATAAAAAAATAATTACAATTTTTTAAACTAATTACACCTACTCTAATCCCACTAATAAAATAAAAAAGCCCCCCAAAATAATAAAATTCCCTACCCTATACTAAATTACAAATAGCCCTTAAAAGGGCCTTTTGCAGGGCATTGCCCCAAAGTAATCAGCTCTTTCACCTGTAAAAAAAAGACAATACCCCCCAACATTAAAACCCACCACCCACACACCCAACCCTACTCTAAAACCCACCCAATCCCCCCTTAATAAAACCTAACACTAACCCCTTGAAGATCTCCCTACCTTGAGATGTCTTCACCCAGCCGGGCACAAGTGGATCTCCAGAGGGTCCGAAGTCTTCATCCGATCTGGGCAGAAGAGGTCCTCCAAGCGGCAGAAGTCTTCATCCAGGCGGCATCTTCTATCTTCATCCATCCGGAGCGGAGCGGGTCCATCTTCAATCCAGCCGACGTGGAGCCATCCTCTTCAAACGAAGTCCAAGCGAAGAAGGAAGGTTCCTTTAAATGACGTCATCCAAGATAGGATTCTATCAGCCAATCAGAATTAAGGTAGGAAAAATCCTATTGACTGATCCAATCAGCCAATAGGATTGAAGTTAAATCCTATTGGCTGATTGGATCAGCCAATAGGATAGCGCTCGTATTCTATTGGCTATTCCAATCAGCCAATAGAATGCAAGCTCAATCCTATTGGCTGATTGGATCAGCCAATAGGATTTTTCCTACCTTAATTCCGATTGGCTGATAGAATCCTATCAGCCAATCGGAATTCAAGGGACGCCATCTTGTGCGGTAGGAGTCTTGACAGGAGAGGGTGTACCGCTCACTTCTTCCAAGACTCGTAATACCGGCGTTAGGCAAATCCCATTAAAAAGATAGGATACGCAATTGACGTAAGGGGATTTGCGCTACGCTCAAGTCGCGGAAGAAAAGTGAGCGGTACACCTGTACCTGCCAGACTCGTAATACCAGCGGGCGTTAAAAAGCAGCGTTGGGACCTCTCAATGCTGCTTTTTAAGGCTAACGCAAGACTCGTAATCTCGGTGATAGTTTCCAAGTAATAAGACTTACTTTTTGTGGCTCTGCAAAAAGTAAGTCTCCACTATTTCGTCACCCCTCCCCTATTTCGTCACCAGCATCATGATCTGGCCGTGATCGCAGTTACTTTTCGTCCGTACGCCCTCCTGTCTTTGTGCTGTGTGCGCCAGAGTTCTGCGCAGTAAACAGATGTGAGTGCTGTGTGCATCATTATGATGTATGTTCCTATAACGTACCGAATCTGTGCAGCTGTACACTGTACGTCTGTGTATATGCAATAGGCACATTATAACGCCCCATACGGCAGGTTGGTAATAGGGGATATGTGGGATGGTGATGTGTGCAGCTGTGTGAGCAGGCACACAGTGATAGCGCTGTGGATCTATACGGTTTGCTGTGATGGCTCGGGGACTGTAAGTTGTGGGCTCCCTGTGTGAGCTCTGGGAAAGCAACATGAACATTGACGTGGAGTTTCATATCAGGCACAACTATCCCTGGGCCAAACTACCGGCCAATGTGAAACAGGTAACAGTGAGGCTTAGTACCGCCCCCTGATCTGTTACTGTCCTGTCACTGTTTACTGCCTTATACTGCCAGTCAACAAATATCAGTGACAGGTTACAGAGACCACTGTTAAAAAAAAAAAAGTCAGAGGATTACAAAGTTAGAGACAGAGTCAGAACCAGTGACAGCTCAATAGATCACAGTAAAACAGATGAAGGATCTATATCAGTGCTGTTTGATCAATGGGCTAAAGCCCAGACCAGCCCCTTCACCTGATCTGCAATGTGACTGAGTTTAGGAACAAGCATGCTGGGTAGCTGGGAGGTGATAAAAACCAAGGGTGGGACTAGCAACAGGTTAACAGTACTTTTATATCATTTTGTGTTGTGACATCTGTGAATACAGATCTGTATCATTGCCTTAATTACTGGGCTAAAGCCCAGACCAGCCCCTTCACCTGATCTGCAATGTGACTGAGCTTAGAAACAAGAATGCTGAGTATTCACCAGCTAATATTTCGGTAGCTGAAAGGTGATAAAGCGCCAAGGGTGAGACTAGCAACAGGTTACCAGTAGTTTTATATTATGTGATATCTCTGAATTGCTGCTCTGCATCTATGCTGCTTGAACACTGGGCTAAAGCCCAAATCTGCCTTGTCACCTGATCTGCAATGTCATTGAGTTTAGGAACAAGCATACTGAGTACTTACAAGTTAGTCTGTGGGTAGCACATTGTTTTGTATTTGTACAGTTGTGTTTTTTTCTTTTTAAGTTAGCCAACTGGCAGAACATGGGTTAATACTAGGACTCTGCTCAGTCACTTATTCAGAGATGACATTAGAGGTCATTAGAGCCATGTATGTTTGGAGGTATCAGACCAGCCACATGCTATTAACGGCCCTCATTGTGCCTCAGTCTCATTACAGCTCCGCTAGAGACAGGCATGTCAAGGACAGAGCACTAAACTGGAGTGTCGGTGGCACTGGGCCAGTACTGTGCCCACTTAACAAGAGAGGTACTGAATGCAGCCAGCTAATGACACACTAACAGTGATTAGATAAATAGCATGTGACCCTCAGCTGCTCCGTGTCACCCTGCACAATGGCATGCAGAGTCCCCGACAGTACAGCAAAGAAGGTCCTACACTGAGCTCAGGATAAGATATGATTTGCATTAGCCGGTGCCGGTCCAATCTGCTGCTGAAGCAGAGCCCCCTTATAATAAGCTGCTGTTTGCATTGGCTGATACTGACCCAATCTGGTGCTGAAGCAGAGCCCCCAATCCCATATTGTTCTTTACCCCTTATAATAGGCCCCTGTTTGTTTTATCCGGTACTGGCCCAATCAGTATCTTTACACCACAGTGCAGCCGGGTGTGTATCTTATAACAAAGCCTAAACATCTGTATCTGTATACCACAGTGCAGCCGGGGCTGTATCTTATAACAAAGCCTAAACATCTGTATCTGTATACCACAGTGCAGCCAGGATGTATCTTATAACAAAACATAAACATCTGTATCTGTATACCACAGTGCAGCCGGGGATGTATCTTATAATAAAAACATAAACATCTGTATCTGTATACCACAGTGCAGCCGGGGCTGTATCTTATAACAAACCTAAACATCTGTATCTGTATACCACAGTGCAGCCAGGCTGTATCTTATAACAAAGCCTAAACATCTGTATCTGTATACCACAGTGAAGCCAGAGCTGTATCTTATAACAAAGCCTAAACATCTGTATCTGTATACCACAGTGCAGCAGGGGGTGTATCTTATAACAAAGCCTAAACATCTGTATCTGTATACCACAGTGCAGCCGGGTCTGTATCTTATAACAAACCTAAACATCTGTATCTGTATAGCACAGTGCAGTCGGGTCTGTATCTTATAACAAAACATAAACATTTGTATCTGTATACCACAGTGCAGTCGGGTCTCTATCTTATAACAAAACATAAACATCTGTGTCTATATACCACAGTGCAGCCAGGCTGTATCTTATAACAAAACATAAACATCTGTATAGCACAGTGCAGTCGGGTCTGTATTTTATAACAAAACATAAACATTTGTATCTGTATACCACAGTGCAGTCGGGTCTCTATCTTATAACAAAACATAAACATCTGTGTCTATATACCACAGTGCAGCCAGGCTGTATCTTATAACAAAACATAAACATCTGTATCTGTATACCACAGTGCAGCCAGGATGTATCTTTATTATTATTATTCTTATCAGGTATATGTAGAGATTCATATAAACATATGTATGTGTATACCACAGTGCAGCCGGGCTGTATCTTATAACAAAGCCTAAACATCTGTATCTGTATACCACAGTGCAGCCGGGGTTGTATCTTATAACAAAGCATAAACATCTGTATCTGTATACCACAGTGCAGCCGGGTCTGTATCTTATAACAAAGCCTAAACATCTGTATCTGTATACCACAGTGCAGCCGGGGTTGTATCTTATAACAAAGCATAAACATCTGTATCTGTATACCACAGTGCAGCCGGGGATGTATCTTATAACAAAGCCTAAACACCTGTATCTGTATACCACAGTGCAGCAGGGGCTGTATCTTATAACAAAGCATAAACATCTGTATCTGTATACCACAGTGCAGCAGGGGGTGTATCTTATAACAAAGCCTAAACATCTCTATCTGTATACCACAGTGCAGCCGGGTCTGTATCTTATAACAAACCTAAACATCTGTATCTGTATACCACAGTGCAGCCGGGGCTGTATCTTATAACAAACCTAAACATCTGTATCTGTATACCACAGTGCAGCCGGGGCGGTATCTTATAACAAACCTAAACATCTGTATCTGTATACCACAGTGCAGCCGGGGCTGTATCTTATAACAAAGCCTAAATATCTATATCTGTATACCACAGTGCAGCCAGGCTGTATCTTATAATAAAGCCTAAACATCTGTATCTGTATACCACAGTGCAGCCGGGATGTATCTTATAACAAAGCCTAAACATCTGTATCTGTATACCACAGTGCAGCAGGGAAGTATCTTATAACAAAGCCTAAACATCTGTATCTGTATACCACAGTGCAGCCGGGTCTGTATCTTATAACAAACCTAAACATCTGTATCTGTATACCACAGTGCAGCCGGGCTGTATCTTATAACAAACCTAAACATCTGTATCTGTACACCACAGTGCAGCCGGAGCTGTATCTTATAACAAACCTAAACATCTGTATCTGTACACCACAGTGCAGCCGGAGCTGTATCTTATAACAGAACCTAAACATCTGTATCTGTATTCCACAGTGCAGCCGGGGCTGTATATCATAAGAAAGCCTAAACATCTGTATCTGTATACCACAGTGCAGTCGAGTCTGTATCTTATAATAAAACATAAACATCTGTATGTGTATACCACAGTGCAGCCGGGCTGTATCTTATAACAAAGCCTAAACATCTGTATCTGTATAGCACAGAGCAGCCGGGCTTTATCTTATAACAAAGCCTAGACATCTGTATGTGTATACCACAGTGCAGCCGGGGATGTGTATTATAACAAACCTAAACATCTGTATCTGTATACCACAGTGCAGCCGGAGCTGTATCTTATAACAAACCTAAACATCTGTATCTGTATACCACAGTGCAGCCGGGGCTGTATCTTATAACAAACCTAAACATCTGTATTTGTATACCACAGTGCAGCCGGGTCTATATCTTATAACAAAGCCTAAACATCTGTATCTGTATACAACAGTGCAGCCGGGTCTGTATCTTATAACAAAGCCTAAACATCTGTATCTGTATACCACAGTGCAGCCAGGCTGTATCTTATAACAAAGCCTAAACATCTGTATCTGTATACCACAGTGCAGCCGGGTCTGTATCTTATAACAAAGCCTAAACATCTGTATCTGTATACCACAGTGCAGCCGGGGATGTATCTTATAACAAAGCCTAAACATCTGTATCTGTATACCACAGTGCAGCCGGGCTGAATCTTATAACAAAGCCTAAACATCTGTATCTGTATACCACAGTGCAACCGGGTCTGTATCTTATAACAAAGCCTAAACATCTGTATCTGTATACCACAGTGCAGCCGGGGTTGTATCTTATAACAAAGCATAAACATCTGTATCTGTATACCACAGTGCAGCCGGGTCTGTATCTTATAACAAAGCCTAAACATCTGTATCTGTATACCACAGTGCAGCCGGGGTTGTATCTTATAACAAAGCATAAACATCTGTATCTGTATGCCACAGTGCAGCCGGGGCTGTATCTTATAACAAAGCCTAAACATCTCTATCTGTATACCACAGTGCAGCCGGAGCTGTAGCTTATAACAAAGCCTAAACATCTATATCTGTATACCACAGTGCAGCAAGGCTGTATCTTATAACAAAGCCTAAACATCTGTATCTGTATACCACAGTGCAGCCGGAGCTGTATCTTATAACAAACCTAAACATCTGTATCTGTATACCACAGTGCAGCCAGGCTGTATTTTATAACAAAGCCTAAACATCTGTATCTGTATACCACAGTGCAGCCGGAGCTGTATCTTATAACAAACCTAAACATCTGTATCTGTATACCACAGTGCAGCCAGGCTGTATCTGATAACAAAGCCTAAACATCTGTATCTGTATACCACAGTGCAGCCGGGGCTGTATCTTATAACAAAGCATAAACATCTGTATCTGTATACCACAGTGCAGCAGGGGGTGTATCTTATATCAAAGCCTAAACATCTGTATCTGTATACCACAGTGCAGCCGGAGCTGTATCTTATAACAAACCTAAACATCTGTATCTGTATACCACAGTGCAGCAGGGGGTGTATCTTATAAAAAAGCCTAAACATCTCTATCTGTATACCACAGTGCAGCCGGGTCTGTATCTTATAACAAACCTAAACATCTGTATCTGTATACCACATGGCAGCCGGGGCTGTATATTATAACAAAGCCTAAACATCTGTATCTGTATACCACAGTGCAGTCGGGTCTGTATCTTATAATAAAACATAAACATCTGTATGTGTATACCGCAGTGCAGCCGGGCTGTATCTTATAACAAAGCCTAAACATCTGTATCTGTATACCACAGTGCAGCCGGAGCTGTATCTTATAACAAAGCCTAAACATCTGTATACCACAGTGCAGCCGAGTCTGTATCTTATAACAAACCTAAACATCTGTATCTGTATACCACAGTGCAGCCGAGTCTGTATCTTATAACAAACCTAAACATCTGTATCTGTATACCACAGTGCAGCCAGGTCTGTATGTTATAACAAAACATAAACATCTGTATACCACAGTGTAGCTGGACTGTATCTTATAACAAAACATAAACATCTGTATACCACAGTGCAGCCTGGCCGTATCTTGTAACAAACCTAAACATCTGCATCTGTATACCACAGTACAGCCGGGCTGTATCTTATAACAAAGCCTAAACATCTGTATTTGTATACCAAAGTGCAGCCGGGGCTGTATCTTATAACAAACCTAAACATCTGTATACCACAGTGCAGCCGGGATGTATCTTATAACAAAGCCTAAACATCTGTATACCACAGTGCAGCCGGGTCTGTATCTTATAACAAAGCCTAAATATCTGTATACCATAGTGCAGCCAGGCTATATCTTATAACAAAGCGTAAACATCTGTATCTGTATACCACAGTGCAGCCGGGGCTGTATCTTATAACAAAGCCTAAACATCTGTATCTGTATACCACAGTGCAGCCGGGGCTGTATCTTATAACAAACCTAAACATCTGTATCTGTATACCACAGTGCAGCCAGGCTGTATCTTATAACAAAGCCTAAACATCTGTATCTGTATACCACAGTGCAGCAGGGGCTGTATCTTATAACAAAGCATAAACATCTGTATCTGTATACCACAGTGCATCAGGGGGTGTATCTTATAACAAAGCCTAAACATCTGTATCTGTATACCACAGTGCAGCCGGAGCTGTATCTTATAACAAACCTAAACATCTGTATCTGTATACCACAGTGCAGCAGGGGGTGTATCTTATAACAAAGCCTAAACATCTCTATCTGTATACCACAGTGCACCCGGGTCTGTATCTTATAACAAACCTAAACATCTGTATCTGTATACCACAGTGCAGCCGGGGCTGTATATTATAACAAAGCCTAAACATCTGTATCTGTATACCACAGTGCAGTAGGGTCTGTATCTTATAATAAAACATAAACATCTGTATGTGTATACCACAGTGCAGCCGGGCTGTATCTTATAACAAAGCCTAAACATCTGTATCTGTATACCACAGTGCAGCCGGAGCTGTATCTTATAACAAAGCCTAAACATCTGTATCTGTATACCACAGTGCAGCCGAATCTGTATCTTATAACAAACCTAAACATCTGTATCTGTATACCACAGTGCAGCCAGGTCTGTATGTTATAACAAAGCATAAACATCTGTATACCACAGTGTAGCTGGACTGTATCTTATAACAAAACATAAACATATGTATACCACAGTGCAGCCTGGCCGTATCTTGTAACAAACCTAAACATCTGCATCTGTATACCACAGTACAGCCGGGCTGTATCTTATAACAAAGCCTAAACATCTGTATTTGTATACCACAGTGCAGCCGGGCTGTATCTTATAACAAACCAAAACATCTGTATCCGTATACCACAGTGCAGCCGGGATGTATCTTATAACAAAGCCTAAACATCTGTATACCACAGTGCAGCCGGGTCTGTATCTTATAACAAAGCCTAAATATCTTTATACCATAGTGCAGCCAGGCTATATCTTATAACAAAGCGTAAACATCTGTATCTGTATACCACAGTGCAGCCGGGGCTGTATCTTATAACAAAGCCTAAACATCTGTATCTGTATACCACAGTGCAGCCAGGGCTGTATCTTATAACAAAGCCTAAACATCTGTATCTGTATACCACAGTGCAGCCGGGGCTGTATCTTATAACAAAGCCTAAACATCTGTATCTGTATACCACAGTGCAGCCGGGCTGTATCTTATAACAAAGCCTAAATATCTGTATCTGTATACCACAGTGCAGCCAGGGCTATATCTTATAACAAAGCCTAAACATCTGTATCTGTATACCACAGTGCAGCCGGGGATGTATCTTATAACAAAGCATAAACATCTGTATACCACAGTGCAGCCGGGCTGTATCTTTTAACAAAGCCTAAACATCTGTATCTGTATACCACAGTGCAGCCGGGGCTGTATCTAATAATAAAGCATAAACATCTGTATCTGTATACCACAGTGCAGCCGGGGCTGTATCTTATAATAAAGCATAAACATCTGTATCTGTATACTACAGTGCAGCCGGGTCTGTATCTTATAACAAAGCCTAAACATCTGTATCTGTATACCACAGTGCAGCCGGGTCTATATCTTATAACAAAGCCTAAACATCTGTATCTGTATACCACAGTGCAGCCGGGGCTGTATCTTATAACAAAGCCTAAACATCTGTATCTGTATACCACAGTGCAGCCAGGGCTATATATTATAACAAAGCCTAAACATCTGTATCTGTATACCACAGTGCAGCCGAGTCTGTATCTCATAACAAAGCCTAAACATCTGTATCTGTATACCACAGTGCAGCCGGAGCTGTATCTTATAACAAAGCCTAAACATCTGTATCTGTATACCACAGTGCAGCCAGGTCTGTATCTTATAACAAAACATAAACATCTGTATCTGTATACCACAATGCAGCCAGGTTGTATCTTATAACAAAGCCTAAACATCTGTATCTGTATACCACAGTGCAGCCAGGGCTGTATCTTATAACAAAACCTAAACATCTCTATCTGTATAGCACAGTGCAGCCGGAGCTATATCTTATAACAAAGCCTAAACATCTGTATCTTTATACCACAGTGCAGCCCGGTCTGTATCTTATAACAAAGCGTAAACATCTGTATCTGTATACCACAGTGCAGCCCGGTCTGTATCTTATAACAAAGCGTAAACATCTGTATCTGTATACCACAGTGCAGCCGGGGCTGTATCTTATAACAAAACCTAAACATCTGTATCTGTATACCACAGTGCAGCCGGGGCTGTATCTTATAACAAAGCCTAAACATCTGTATCTGTATACCACAGTGCAGCCGGGCTGTATCTTATAACAAAGCTTAAATATCTGTATCTGTATACCACAGTGCAGCCAGGGCTATATCTTATAACAAAGCCTAAACATCTGTATCTGTATACCACAAGTGACTAAAACGTATATGCACTTTGTTCTTAAGTGTCTATTTAAACTTGGAAATGTTGTAAAGGTAGTAACATACACACACAGACACACTCATACACTGAAACACACACACACTCACACATAAGGATTCACATATAGACACTCTAGCAGACACGCAAAGAAACACACTTAGACACAGACACCCAAACAGCCCTTGTTTACATTGACCTGACAAGTAATGAGGTAAACTACAATTTTGTAAAGAAAGGAGATTTAGAAAACAAAATATGGAGTTCTGATTATCTTTTTGTAAAGGAAGATGCCAACTAAATGATGACAACAGCATGCAGTGGCTGAAAGGAAGGGCCCTGAACTGTCTAAACAATCATTTAAAGGTTAAATGGTGGATTGGTGACTTCTGGAAAGGTCTTGTTAGTCTCAAAGTCTTTAGAAAGATGTGAATAATCAGTAGTAAGGTCAAAATGTCCTAAAAAGGAACCGACAATGGACACACACACACACACAAACTTGCACATACACCCAAGGAAACACCGACAGAGACAGCCTCATAAAACACACAAAGACATACACACACACAGAGACACCCACAGAAAACACACAAAGACATACACACACAGAGAGACAACCACATAAGACACAGAAAGACATACATACACACACCCTCAATGAGACATCCACAGAAAACACACAAAGACATACACACACCCACACAGAGACACCCACAGAAAACACACACTCTCACAGAGACATCCACAGAAAACACAGACATACATACATACATACACACACACCCTCACAGAGACATCCACAGAAAACACAGGCATACACACCCACCCTCACAGAGGCATTCAGAGAAAATACACAAAGACAAACATACACACACCCTCACAGAGACACCCATAGAAAATGCACAAAGACATACACACCCACCCTCACAGAGAGACCCACAGAAAAAAAAATAAACACACTCATAGGGACACAAACCAAAGCACAAAGACAAACACAGACACCCACAGAAACACTCACAGGAGGAAGCATTTATGCACCTTGCATCCCCTAAATCAACAGTGTGTGACATGCATGATAAAAAAAATTGCAGAAATGAAGAGATCACTTTTTAAAGAATCTGTGAAAAAATAATTCTGTGAATTCAAAATTGTAATTTAATGATCTGGTTAGATGGCTAGATGAAGAAAAGTACTTTTAAAAGGTTGACATATGTTTGTTTGTTTTTCCCCCAACCAATAGCACCACTTCAAATATAGTGTACAAATGTTCCCATCTGTCAGCTGTACTTATGGATTTTGAAAATGCTGTAATCTATATGGTCTTGGTGGAACCATAAGCTGTGGTACTCATACCATTAGATCTGGTTAAATGCAGCATTTAGGCTTGTTGGTATGTATTTCAAAATTAAGTCAGCTGTAGTGTAAACTGAACAGTTTTAAGTTAACCTGTCTCATTTCAAACACTGAGCAATCTTAGTCTGAGAGTATAACATTTTATTCAGATGTAAAAATCTTAGATAAAATGCCTCCTTGCATCTGGAAAGTCCTTGCATAAAGGGGCAGTAAACTGGAATGTAATATATATATATATAAATGCATATCTGCCAAAAGGGCACCTACCATTTGTGTATTGAGGAGGAAACATTTCTGCATGGTTTTAAATATAGAATTTCTACAGCATTGTCAAATAATCATAAATACACTGCTGCTAAAAAAAAATTGTTTTTATGGACCCCTGACCCCACCATACAATCGGATTGTAACTGAAGTTACAATCCGAAATTGCACAAAGAAATAAAAAACATTTGCTAAGTAAATCCTACCTCCTCTGCAAATTAAAGTGATCTGCCGTCTGACTCAGGCACACACTGTACAAACAAAGTGCCAAGTCTGTCTCACACTGTGCATAGTGGTTTAGTGCACACTCAGAAATCCTCTCAAATGCTAATACTTTACTTTTTGTAATAATATTTCCCATGCTTAATTAGCACTCTGCTGTAGTACCCACTGGTGGCTGCAAAAATAATAATAAAAAAATAAAAATAAAAAAAATAATATATATATATATATATATATATATTATCCAATTAGCATGTGTTCCAGCACTCCAGCTTCAACTAATAATGAAGCACCTGGGTGCAATCCTCAATGGATTGTAGATAAGAGCTAGGAAAGGGTGGGCACTCTCAGGATTTATATACATCAAAGTTAGTTTATTGTTTATAACAACAACGTTAGAAAGTCATAAGGATAGGTCGACGTTTCGGCTTACATAGAAGCCTTCATCAAGACAGATGAACAACTCACAGCGGCGACTTGCAGCCGCACACAACACCACCAGCTCTTATATATATATATACAAAGCATAAACATCTGTATACCACAGTGCAGCCGGGCTGTATCTTTTAACAAAGCCTAAACATCTGTATCTGTATACCACAGTGCAGCCGGGGCTGTATCTTATAACAAAGCATAAACATCTGTATCTGTATACCACAGTGCAGCCGGGGATGTATCTTATAACAAAGACTAAACATCTGTATCTGTATACCACAGTGCAGCCAGGATTTATCTTATAACAAAGCCTAAACATCTGTATCTGTATACAACAGTGCAGCCGGGTCTGTATCTTATGACAAAGACTAAACATCTGTATCTGTATACCACAGTACAGCCTGCCCGTATCTTGTAACAAACCTAAACATCTGAATACCACAGTGCAGCCAGGGCTGTATCTTATAACAAAGCCTAAACATCTGTATCTGTATACTACAGTGCAGCCGGGTCTGTATCTTATAACAAAGGCTAAACATCTGTATCTGTATACCAGAGTGCAGCCAGGATTTATCTTATAACAAAGCCTAAACATCTGTATCTGTACACCACAGTGCAGCCGGGCTTTATCTTATAACAAAGCCTAAATATCTGTATCTGTATACCACAGTGCAGCCTGGTCGTATCTTGTAACAAAACCAAAACATCTGTATCTATATACCACAGTTCAGCCGGGCTGTATCTTATAACAAAGCCTAAACATCTGTATACCACATTGCAGCCGGGGCTGTATATTATAACAAAGCATAAACATCTGAATACCACAGTGCAGCCAGGGCTGTATCTTATAACAAAGCCTAAACATCTGTATCTGTATACTACAAAGCAGCCGGAGCTGTATCTTATAACAAAGCCTAAACATCTGTATCTGTATACCACAGTGCAGCCGGAGCTGTATCTTATAACAAAGCCTAAACATCTGTATCTGTATACTACAAAGCAGCCGGAGCTGTATCTTATAACAAAGCCTAAACATCTGTATCTGTATACCACAGTGCAGCCCGGTCTGTATCTTATAACAAAGCCTAAACATCTGTATGTGTATACCACAGTGCAGCCCGGTCTGTATCTTATAACAAAGCCTAAACATCTGTATCTGTATACCACAGTGCAGCCGGGGCTGTATCTTATAACAAAGCCTAAACATCTGTATCTGTATACCACAGTGCAGCCAGGCTGTATCTTATAACAAAGCCTAAACATCTGTATATGTATACCACAATGCAGCCGGAGCTGTATCTTATAACAAAGCCTAAACATCTGTATCTGTATACCACAGTGCAGCCGGGGCTGTATCTTATAACAAAGCCTAAACATCTGTATCTGTATACCACAGTGCAGCCGGAGCTGTATCTTATAACAAAGCCTAAACATCTGTATACTACAATGCAGCCGGAGCTGTATCTTATAACAAAGCCTAAACATCTGTATCTGTATACCACAGTGCAGCCAGGTCTGTATCTTATAACAAAGCATAAACATCTGTATCTCTATACCACAATGCAGCCAGGTCTGTATCTTATAACAAAGCCTAAACATCTGTATCTGTATAGCACAGTGCAGCCGGGTCTGTATCTTATAACAAAGCCTAGCCGGGGCTGTATATTATAACAAAGCCTAAACATCTGTATCTGTATACCACAGTGCAGCCAAGCTGTATCTTATAACAAAGCCTAAACATCTGTATCTGTATACCACAGTTCAGTCGGGCTGTATCTTATAACAAAGCCTAAATATCTGTATCTGTATATCACAGTGTAGCCGGGGCTGTATCTTATAACAAACCTAAACATCTGTATCTGTATACCACAGTGCAGCTGGGTCTGTATCTTATAACAAAACCTAAACATCTGTATCTGTATACCACAGTGCAGCCAGGTCTGTATCTTATAACAAAGCCTAAACATCTGTATCTGTATACAACAGTGCAGCCGGTGATGTATCGTATAACAAAGCCTAAACATCTGTATCTGTATACCACATTGCAGCCAGGGCTATATCTTATAACAAAGCCTAAAAAACATAATTTATGCTTACCTGATAAATTCCTTTCTCCTGTAGTGTGGTCAGTCCACGGGTCATCATTACTTCTGGGATATTAACTCCTCCCCAACAGGAAGTGCAAGAGGATCACCCAGCAGAGCTGCTATATAGCTCCTCCTCTCTACGTCACACCCAGTCATTCGACCGAGAACCAACGAGAAAGGAGAAACTAAAGGGTGCAGTGGTGACTGGAGTATAATTTAAAAATTTAGACCTGCCATAAAAAACAGGGCGGGCCGTGGACTGACCACACTACAGGAGAAAGGAATTTATCAGGTAAGCATAAATTATGTTTTCTCCTGTTAAGTGTGGTCAGTCCACGGGTCATCATTACTTCTGGGATACCAATACCAAAGCTAAAGTACACGGATGACGGGAGGGACAGGCAGGATCTTTATACGGAAGGAACCACTGCCTGAGGAACCTTTCTCCCAAAAACAGCCTCCGAAGAAGCAAAAGTGTCAAATTTGTAAAATTTGGAAAAAGTATGAAGAGAAGACCAAGTTGCAGCCTTGCAAATCTGTTCAACAGAGGCCTCATTCTTAAAGGCCCAAGTGGAAGCCACAGCTCTAGTAGAATGAGCTGTAATTCTTTCAGGAGGCTGCTGTCCAGCAGTCTCATAAGCTAAACGTATTATGCTACGAAGCCAAAAAGAGAGAGAGGTAGCAGAAGCTTTTTGACCTCTCCTCTGACCAGAATAAACGACAAACAGGGAAGACGTTTGTCGAAAATCTTTAGTTGCCTGTAAATAAAATTTCAGGGCACGGACTACATCTAGATTGTGTAGAAGACGTTCCTTCTTTGAAGAAGGATTAGGACACAAAGATGGAACAACAATCTCTTGATTGATATTCCTGTTAGTGACCACCTTAGGTAAGAACCCAGGTTTAGTACGCAGAACTACCTTGTCTGAATGAAAAATCAGATAAGGAGAATCACAATGTAAGGCAGATAACTCAGAGACTCTTCGAGCCGAGGAAATAGCCATTAAAAACAGAACTTTCCAAGATAACAATTTGATATCAATGGAATGAAGGGGTTCAAACGGAACACCCTGTAAAACGTTAAGAACTAAGTTTAAACTCCATGGTGGAGCAACAGTTTTAAACACAGGCTTAATCCTGGCCAAAGCCTGACAAAAAGCCTGAACGTCTGGAACTTCTGACAGACGTTTGTGTAAAAGAATGGACAGAGCTGAGATCTGTCCCTTTAAGGAACTAGCGGATAAACCCTTTTCTAAACCTTCTTGTAGAAAAGACAATATCCTAGGAATCCTAACCTTACTCCATGAGTAACTTTTGGATTCGCACCAATATAAGTATTTACGCCATATTTTATGGTAAATCTTTCTGGTAACAGGCTTCCTAGCCTGTATTAAGGTATCAATTACTGACTCCGAAAATCCACGTTTTGATAAAATCAAGCGTTCAATTTCCAGGCAGTCAGCTTCAGAGAAATTAGATTTTGATGTTTGAAGGGACCCTGGATCAGAAGGTCCTGTCTCAGAGGCAGAAACCAAGGTGGACAGGATGACATGTCCACTAGATCTGCATACCAGGTCCTGCGTGGCCACGCAAGCGCTATTAGAATCACCGATGCTCTCTCCTGTTTGATCCTGGCAATCAATCGAGGAAGCATCGGGAAGGGTGGAAACACATAAGCCATCCCGAAAGTCCAAGGTGCTGTCAAAGCATCTACCAGGACCGCTCCCGGATCCCTGGATCTGGACCCGTAACAAGGAAGCTTGGCGTTCTGTCGAGACGCCATGAGATCTATCTCTGGTTTGCCCCAACGTCGAAGTATTTGGGCAAAGACCTCCGGATGAAGTTCCCACTCCCCCGGATGAAAAGTCTGACGACTTAGGAAATCCGCCTCCCAGTTCTCCACTCCCGGGATGTGGATTGCTGATAGGTGGCAAGAGTGAGACTCTGCCCAGCGAATTATCTTTGATACTTCCATCATCGCTAGGGAGCTTCTTGTCCCTCCTTGATGGTTGATGTAAGCTACAGTCGTGATGTTGTCCGACTGAAACCTGATGAACCCCCGAGTTGTTAACTGGGGCCAAGCCAGAAGGGCATTGAGAACTGCTCTCAATTCCAGAATGTTTATTGGCAGGAGACTCTCCTCCTGAGTCCACGATCCCTGAGCCTTCAGAGAATTCCAGACAGCGCCCCAACCTAGTAGGCTGGCGTCTGTTGTTACAATTGTCCAATCTGGCCTGCTGAATGGCATCCCCCTGGACAGATGTGGCCGAGAAAGCCACCATAGAAGAGAATTTCTGGTATCTTGATCCAGATTCAGAGTAGGGGACAAATCTGAGTAATCCCCATTCCACTGACTTAGCATGCACAATTGCAGCGGTCTGAGATGTAGGCGTGCAAAGGGTACTATGTCCATTGCCGCTACCATTAAGCCGATCACCTCCATGCATTGAGCCACTGACGGGTGTTGAATGGAATGAAGGACACGGCAAGCATTTTGAAGCTTTGTTAACCTGTCTTCTGTCAGGTAGATCTTCATTTCTACAGAATCTATAAGAGTCCCCAAGAAGGGAACTCTTGTGAGTGGAAAGAGAGAACTCTTCTTCTCGTTCACCTTCCACCCATGCGACCTTAGAAATGCCAGTACTAACTCTGTATGAGACTTGGCAGTTTGAAAGCTTGAAGCTTGTATCAGAATGTCGTCTAGGTACGGAGCTACCGAAATTCCTCGCGGTCTTAGTACCGCCAGAAGAGCACCCAGAACCTTTGTGAAGATTCTTGGAGCCGTAGCCAATCCGAATGGAAGAGCTACAAACTGGTAATGCCTGTCTAGGAAGGCAAACCTTAGATACCGGTAATGATCTTTGTGAATCGGTATGTGAAGGTAAGCATCCTTTAAATCCACTGTGGTCATGTACTGACCCTTTTGGATCATGGGTAGGATTGTCCGAATAGTTTCCATTTTGAACGATGGAACTCTTAGGAATTTGTTTAGGATCTTTAAATCCAAGATTGGTCTGAAGGTTCCCTCTTTCTTGGGAACCACAAACAAATTTGAGTAAAACCCCTGTCCGTGTTCCGACCGCGGATCCGGATGGATCACTCCCATTAGTAAAAGATCTTGTACACAGCGTAGAAACGCCTCTTTCTTTATTTGGTTTGTTGACAACCTTGACAGATGAAATCTCCCTTTTGGGGGAGAGGATTTGAAGTCCAGAAGATATCCCTGAGATATGATCTCTAACGCCCAGGGATCCTGGACATCTCTTGCCCAAGCCTGGGCGAAGAGAGAAAGTCTGCCCCCCACTAGATCCATTCCCGGATCGGGGTCCCTCAATTCATGCTGTCTTAGGGGCAGCAGCAGGTTTTCTGGCCTGCTTGCCCTTGTTCCAGGACTGGTTAGGTCTCCAGCCTTGTCTGTAGCGAGCAACAGCTCCTTCCTGTTTTGGTGCAGAGGAAGTTGATGCTGCTCCTGCCTTGAAATTACGAAAATTAGACTGTCTAGCCCTAGGTTTGGCTCTGTCTTGAGGTAGGGCATGGCCTTTACCTCCTGTAATGTCAGCGATAATTTCTTTCAAACCGGGCCCGAATAAGGTCTGCCCTTTGAAAGGTATGTTAAGTAATTTAGATTTAGAAGTAACGTCAGCTGACCAGGATTTAAGCCACAGTGCTCTGCGTGCCTGAATGGCGAATCCGGAATTCTTAGCCGTAAGTTTAGTTAAATGTACTACGGCATCTGAAACAAATGAATTAGCTAGCTTAAGTGTTTTAAGCTTGTTTGAAATCTCATCTATAGTTATTGAGTCAAGAGTCTCTTCCAGGGACTCGGACCAAAAAGCGGCCGCGGCCGTGACAGACGCAATACATGCAAGGGGTTGCAATATAAAACCTTGTTGAACAAACATTTTCTTAAGGTAACCCTCTAATTTTTTATCCATTGGATCTGAAAAGGCACAGCTATCCTCCACCGGGATAGTGGTACGCTTAGCCAGAGTAGAAACCGCTCCCTCCACCTTAGGGACCGTCTGCCATAAGTCCCGTGTGGTGGCGTCTATTGGAAACATTTTTCTAAATACAGGAGGGGGGAAAAGGGTACACCGGGCCTATCCCACTCCTTAGTAATTATCTCTGTAAGCCTCTTAGGTATAGGAAATACGTCAGTACTCGCCGGTACCGCATAGTATCTATCCAGCCTACATAATTTCTCTGGTATTGCAACGGTGTTACAATCATTCAGAGCCGCTAATACCTCCCCTAGCAGTACACGGAGGTTTTCAAGCTTAAACTTAAAATTAGAAATGTCTAAATCCACTCTATTGGGATCAGAACCGTCACCTGCAGATTGAAGCTCTCCGTCCTCATGTTCTGCATACTGTGACGCAGTATCTGACATGGCCCTATTATTATCAGCGCACTCTATTCTCACCCCAGAGTGATCACGCTTACCTCTAAGTTCTGGTAATTTAGACAAAACTTCAGTCATAACATTAGCCATGTCCTGTAATGTAATTTGTAATGGCCGCCCTGAAGTACTCGGCGTTACAATATCACGCACCTCCCGAGCGGGAGATGCAGGTACTGACACGTGAGGCGAGTTAGTCGGCATAACTCTCCCCTCGTTGTTTGGTGAATGATGTTCAATTTGTACAGATTGACTTTTATTTAAAGTAGCATCAATGCAATTAGTACATAAATTTCTATTGGGCTCCACTTTGGCTTTAGCACATATAGCACAGAGATATTCCTCTGAGTCAGACATGTTTAACACACTAGCAATTAAACTAGCAAACTTGGAAATACTTTTCAACTCAATTTACAAATAATATGAAAAACGTACTGTGCCTTTAAGAAGCACAGAAAAAAATTTATGACAGTTGAGTAACAATAAACCGGAGAAACTATAAAATCAAATTCTTTCCGGTAAAAACACAATTTTAGCAAAGGATTGCCCCCATTAGCAATGGATAACTAACCCTTAAATAGCAGAAAAAATGTACAGAATATAAACGTTTTTTATCACAGTCAAAGCACAATCTCACAGGTCTGCTGTGAGTGATTACCTCCCTCAAAATAATTTTTGAAGACCCTTGAGCTCTGTAGAGACGATCCGGATCATGCAGGGAAGAAAACAGACTTGTGACTGAATTTCTGATGCGTAGCAAAAGCGCCAAAATAGGCCCCTCCCCCTCACACACAACAGTGAGGGAGATCAGTAAACTGTCTTAAATTAAATAAAACGACCGCCAAGTGGAAAAAAAAAACAGTGCCCAAAATAATTTTTCACCCAGTACCTCAGATAATTAAACGATTTAACATGCCAGCAAAACGTTTAACATCAAATAAATGAAGTGTCATTAGAAAGCCTGCTGCTAGTCGTTCTCACTGCAAGTTAGGCTAAAGTTTTATGCATACAGTATTATCCCAGTGAAGTGCCATTCCCCAGAATACTGAAGTGTAAATATACATACATGACAGCCTGATACCAGTTGCTACTACTGCATTTAAGGCTGAACTTACATTATATAGGTATTGGCAGTATTTTCTCAGTCAATTCCATTCCTCAGAAAATAATATGCTGCTACATACCTCTTTGCAGGTGAACCTGCCCGCTGTCCCTTGATCTGAAGTTTACCTCACTCCTCAGATGGCCGAGAACAGCAAAATGATCTTAACTACGCCGGCTAAAATCATACAAAAACTCAGGTAGATTCTTCTTCAAATTCTACCTGAGAAGGAACAACACACTCCGGTGCTGTTTTAAAATAACAAACTTTTGATTGAAGATATAAAACTGAGTATAATCACCACAGTCCTCTCACACATCCTATCTATTAGTTGGGTGCAAGAGAATGACTGGGTGTGACGTAGAGAGGAGGAGCTATATAGCAGCTCTGCTGGGTGATCCTCTTGCACTTCCTGTTGGGGAGGAGTTAATATCCCAGAAGTAATGATGACCCGTGGACTGACCACACTTAACAGGAGAAATCTGTATCTGTATAGCACAGTGCTGACAGGATGTATCTTATAGCAAAGGCTAAACATCTGTATCTGTATACCACAGTGCAGCCCGGTCTGTATCTTATAACAAAGCCTAAACATCTGTATCTGTATACCACAGTGCAGCCGGGGCTGTATCTTATAACAAAGCCTAAACATCTGTATCTGTATACCACAGTGCAGCCGGGGCTGTATCTTATAACAAAGTCTAAACATCTGTATCTGTATACCACAGTGCAGCCGGGGTTGTATCTTTAACAGAACCTAAACATCTGTATCTGTATACCACAGTGCAGCCGGGGCTTTATCTTATAACAAAGCCTAAACATCTGTAACTGTATACCACAGTGCAGCCGGGCTGTATCTTATAACAAAGCCTAAACATCTGTATCTGTATACCACAGTGCAGCCGGGGATGTATCTTATAACAAAGCATAAACATCTGTAAACCACAGTGCAGCCGGGCTGTATCTTTTAACAAAGCCTAAACATCTGTATCTGTATACCACAGTGCAGCCGGGGCTGTATCTTATAACAAAGCCTAAACATCTGTATCTGTATACTACAATGCAGCCAGAGCTGTATCTTATAACAAAGCCTAAACATCTGTATCTGTATACCACAGTGCAGCCAGGTCTGTATCTTATAACAAAGCATAAACATCTGTATCTCTATACCACAATGCAGCCAGGTCTGTATCTTATAACAAAGCCTAAACATCTGTATCTGTATAGCACAGTGCAGCCGGGTCTGTATCTTATAACAAAGCCTAAACATCTGTACCTGTATACCACAGTGCAGCCGGGGCTGTATATTATAACAAAGCCTAAACATCTGTATCTGTATACCACAGTGCAGCCAGGTCTGTATCTTATAACAAAGCCTAAACATCTGTATCTGTATACCAAAGTGCAGCCGGGGCTGTATATTATAACAAAGCCTAAACATCTGTATCTGTATACCACAGTGCAGCCAAGCTGTATCTTATAACAAAGCCTAAACATCTGTATCTGTATACCACAGTGCAGTCGGGCTGTATCTTATAACAAAGCCTAAATATCTGTATCTGTATATCACAGTGTAGCCGGGGCTGTATCTTATAACAAACCTAAACATCTGTATCTGTATACCACAGTGCAGCTGGGTCTGTATCTTATAACAAAGCCTAAACATCTGTATCTGTATACCACAGTGCAGCCGGTGCTGTATATTATAACAAAGCCTAAACATCTGTATCTGTATACCACAGTGCAGCCGGTGATGTATCTTATAACAAAGCCTAAACATCTGTATCTGTATACAACAGTGCAGCCGGTGATGTATCTTATAACAAAGTCTAAACATCTGTATCTGTATACCACAGTGCAGCCGGGGCTGTATCTTATAACAAAGTCTGAACATCTGTATCTGTATACCACAGTGCAGCCGGGGCTGTATCTTATACCAAAGCCTAAACATCTGTATCTGTATACCACAGTGCAGCCGGGGTTGTATCTTTAACAGAACCTAAACATCTGTATCTGTATACCACAGTGCAGCCGGGGCTTTATCTTATAACAAAGCCTAAACATCTGTATCTGTATACCACAGTGCAGCCGGGCTGTATCTTATAACAAAGCCTAAACATCTGTATCTGTATACCACAGTGCAGCCGGGGATGTATCTTATAACAAAGCATAAACATCTGTAAACCACAGTGCAGCCGGGCTCTATCTTTTAACAAAGCCTAAACATCTGTATCTGTATACCACAGTGCAGCTGGGCTGTATCTTATAACAAAGCCTAAATATCTGTATCTGTATACCACAGTGCAGCCGGGCTGTATCTTATAACAAAGCCTAAACATCTGTATCTGTATACTACAGTGCAGCAGGGACTGTATCTTATAACAAAGCATAAACATCTGTATCTGTATACCACAGTGCAGCCGGGCTGTATCTTATAACAAAGCATAAACATCTGTATCTGTATACCAGAGTGCAGCCAGGTCTGTATCTTATAACAAACCTAAACATCTGTATCTGTATACCACAGTGCAGCCGGGCTGTATCTTATAACAAAGCCTAAATATCTGTATTTGTATATCACACTGTAGCCAGGTCTGTATCTTATAACAAACCTGAACATCTGTATCTGTATACCACAGTGCAGCCAGGGCTGTATCTTATAACAAAGCCTAAACATCTGTATCTGTATACCACAGTGCAGCCAGGTCTGTATCTTATAACAAAGCCTAAACATCTCTATCTGTATACCACAGTGCAGCCCGGTCTGTATCTTATAACAAAGCCTAAACATCTGTATCTGTATACCACAGTGCAGCCAGGCTGTATCTTATAACAAACCTAAACATCTGTATCTGTATACCACAGTGCAGCCGGGTCTATATCTTATAACAAAGCATAAACATCTGTATCTGTATACCACAATGCAGTCGGGGCTGTATCTTATAACAAAGCATAAACATCTGTATGTGTATACCACAATGCAGCCAGGGATGTATCTTATAACAAAGCCTAAACATCTGTATCTGTATACTACAGTGCAGCCCGGTCTGTATCTTATAACAAAGCATAAACATCTGTATCTGTATACTACAGTGCAGCCGGGGCTGTATCTTATAACAAAACCTAAACATCTGTATCTGTATACCACAGTGCAGCCGGGGCTGTATCTTATAAGAAAGCATAAACATCTGTATCTGTATACCACAGTGCAGCCGGGGTTGTATCTTATAACAAAGCCTAAACATCTGTATCTGTATACCACAGTGCACCCGGGGCTGTATCTTATAACAAAACCTAAACATCTGTATCTGTATACCACAGTGCAGCCAGGGCTGTATCTTATAACAAAACCTAAACATCTGTATCTGTATACCACAGTGCAGCCAGGGCTGTATCTTATAACAAAGCCTAAACATCTGTATCTGTATACCACAGTGCAGCCGAGTCTGTATCTTATAACAAAGACTAAACATCTGTATACCACAATGCAGCCGGGTGTGTATCTTATAACAAAGCCTAAACATCTGTATGTGTATACCACAGTGCAGCCGGGTCTGTATCTTATAACAAAGACTAAACATCTGTATCTGTATACCACAGTGCAGCCGGGGTTGTATCTTATAACAAAGCATAAACATCTGTATCTGTATACCACAGTGCAGCCGGGGTTGTATCTTATAACAAAGCCTAAACATCTGTATCTGTATACCACAATGCAGCCGGTCTCTATCTTATAACAAAGCCTAAACATCTGTATCTGTATACCACAGTGCAGCCGGGGCTGTATCTTATAACAAAACCTAAACATCTGTATCTGTATACCACAGTGCAGCCAGGCTGTATCTTATAAAAAAGCGTAAACATCTGTATCTGTATACCACAATGCAGCCGGGATGTATCTTATAACAAAGCCTAAACATCTGTATCTGTATACCACAGTGCAGCCATGCTGTATCTTATAGCAAAGCCTAAACATCTGTATCCGTATACTACAATGCATCCGGGGCTGTATCTTATAACAAAGCCTAAACATCCGTATACCACAGTGCAGCCAGGCTGTATCTTATAACAAAGCCTAAACATCTGTATCTGTATACCACAGTGCAGCCGGGCTGTATCTTATAACAAAGCCTAAACATCTGTATCTGTATACCACAGTGCAGCCGGGCTGTATCTTATAACAAAGCTTAAATATCTGTATCTGTATACCACAGTGTAGCCGGGGATGTATCTTATAACAAAACCTAAACATCTGTAACTGTATACCACAGTGCAGCCGGAAATGTATCTTATAACAAAACCTAAACATCTGTATCTGTATAGCACAGTGCAGCCGGGCTGTATCTTATAACAAAACCTAAACATCTGTATCTGTATACCACAGTGCAGCCGGGGCTGTATCTTATAACAAAACCTAAACATCTGTATCTGTATACCACATTGCAGCCGGGCTGTATCTTATAACAAAACCTAAACATCTGTATCTGTATACCACAGTGCAGCCGAGTCTGTATCTTATAACAAAGACTAAACATCTGTATACCACAATGCAGCCGGGTGTGTATCTTATAACAAAGCCTAAACATCTGTATGTGTATACCACAGTGCAGCCGGGTCTGTATCTTATAACAAAGACTAAACATCTGTATCTGTATACCACAGTGCAGCCGGGGTTGTATCTTATAACAAAGCATAAACATCTGTATCTGTATACCACAGTGCAGCCGGGGTTGTATCTTATAACAAAGCCTAAACATCTGTATCTGTATACCACAATGCAGCCGGTCTCTATCTTATAACAAAGCCTAAACATCTGTATCTGTATACCACAGTGCAGCCGGGGCTGTATCTTATAACAAAACCTAAACATCTGTATCTGTATACCACAGTGCAGCCAGGCTGTATCTTATAAAAAAGCGTAAACATCTGTATCTGTATACCACAATGCAGCCGGGATGTATCTTATAACAAAGCCTAAACATCTGTATCTGTATACCACAGTGCAGCCATGCTGTATCTTATAGCAAAGCCTAAACATCTGTATCCGTATACTACAATGCATCCGGGGCTGTATCTTATAACAAAGCCTAAACATCCGTATACCACAGTGCAGCCAGGCTGTATCTTATAACAAAGCCTAAACATCTGTATCTGTATACCACAGTGCAGCCGGGCTGTATCTTATAACAAAGCCTAAACATCTGTATCTGTATACCACAGTGCAGCCGGGCTGTATCTTATAACAAAGCTTAAATATCTGTATCTGTATACCACAGTGTAGCCGGGGATGTATCTTATAACAAAACCTAAACATCTGTAACTGTATACCACAGTGCAGCCGGAAATGTATCTTATAACAAAACCTAAACATCTGTATCTGTATAGCACAGTGCAGCCGGGCTGTATCTTATAACAAAACCTAAACATCTGTATCTGTATACCACAGTGCAGCCGGGGCTGTATCTTATAACAAAACCTAAACATCTGTATCTGTATACCACATTGCAGCCGGGCTGTATCTTATAACAAAACCTAAACATCTGTATCTGTATACCACAGTGCAGCGGGGGCTGTATCTTATAACAAAGCCTAAACATCTGTATCTGTATACCACAGTGCAGCCAGGCTGTATCTTATAACAAAGCCTAAACATCTGTATCTGTATACCACAGTGCAGCCGGGGATATATCTTATAACAAAGCCTAAACATCTGTATCTGTATACCACAGTGCAGCCAGGTCTGTATTTTATAACAAAGCCTAAACATCTGTATCTGTATACCACAGTGCAGCCAGGCTGTATCTTATAACAAAGCCTAAACATCTGTATCTGTATACCACAGTGCAGCCGGGGATGTATCTTATAACAAAGCCTAAACATCTGTATACCACAGTGCAGCTGGGCTGTATCTTATAACAAAACATAAACATCTGTATCTGTATACCACAGTGCAGCCAGGTCTGTATCTTATAACAAAGCCTAAACATCTGTATCTGTATACCACAGTGCAGCTGGGTTGCAGAGTCCATAGACTCACCCAGGAATACCTTAAAACTGACACTCCTATGGTCCTCTTAAAGTGACAAGGCATAAATAAATTTATCATCTAAGTCCTTATCACCATATTGGAACCACAGACTCCTTGATCCCTCTAGTTCAGAGCACCAGAGCGGGACCTGAGGCACATGAGGTGGGGTAGAGTAAAGATGGCATTCCCCAGTGAGCCTCAGGCCCCCTTCCCCATGAGGGGTGCATGGGCTCATTTGCAGCTACCATTTCTTACCATTATTTGTTTAAATCCGCCTACCTTTTATTTACCTTACTCTGGGCACGTAAAGAAGGCACTGCCTTGAAAATTCAGGGCAGCTGATACGTCTGAGGTTTGGGGCGTTACAGTAATGAAAAGTGGTGCATAGAATCCTCAGAAACCACCTCTGCGGCTTCTGATATATCCCAGATCGGCATGTGCCAACATAACCAATCCCCAATTACTAAGCATGCCAGTAGCTGCCATAATGTAACCAATCTAATTCCATCCTGTTGCTGCTTTCTGCACCAGAACACAGAGTTTAGCAGACAATGCCATACACAAACATTCTTCTGCTTGTGGAACTCTTTATGTGTGAGCACAACAATACCTTAAAGGACCAGTCAACACAGTAGATTTGCATAACCAACAAATGCAAGATAACAAGACAATGCAATAGCACTTAGTCTACTAAGTAGTAGATTTTTTTTCTGACAATTTTAAAAGTTATGTCTTTTTTCCACTCCCCCTGTACCATGTGACAGCGATCAGCCAATAACAAATGCATACACGTACCATGTGACAGCCATCAGCCATTCACAAATGCATACAAACTTATTCTTGCACATGCACATGCTCAGTAGGAGCTGGTGACTCAAAAAGTTTAAATATAAAAAGACTGTGCACATTTTGTTAATGGGAGTAAATTGGAAAGCTGTTTAAAATGGCATGCTCTATCTGGATAATGAAAGTTTAATTTTGATTCAGTGTCCCTTTAAACGACGTTCCTAAGTATAAAATACACACTAGCAGCAAATACCAGCTTGAATGGGCACGAGCCCTTAAGAATTGGCTTTTTATTAATTTAGGTTTCTCTCATGCTGGCTCTTCATTATGCTTGTAACAATAGGCACCAAGAGGATATGCTTGCCGGATGATGAGGATAAGAAATATCTGTTCTGCAGCAGAGCAAAATAAACTCATAATATACTGATAAGTGTTTGGGGGGCAGTTAAATGTGTGTTGTAGTCAGAAGACAGGGGGCATTTTATTGCACATTGCTAATGAATGCTGAGTAGGGCATCCTGGGTGGCCCCTTTACACACTGGGCATAAGGCGAGCACATAGCATTTTCTAGTACTGTTAAGAACACACAAGCATATCCTTTGGCTATAGGGCACACAGTGACTAACAGCTTGTGCCTCTGTAACTGGCATGCACGCCACACGATCTGTCTATCCCAATTCCTCATGCGCAGGAGATGCTCTTAAGGTGACTCAGAATAATAAAAAATGAGAAGAAAAACTAAATACCGGCGGCACTTATATTGTGACAGACAGTAAATGTAGCCAACATGACAGCATTGTGTGAGCTGAGATCCGGCAGCACCAGTGCACGCTTAATATCTCTCTGCTCCTGCCCAAGCATCCCCAGGGTATAAACATCCTTCTACGTTTTTATTCTCCATCTGTAGGACAAGACGTGCATATAGAGTGCAGGACTAGCTCAGTACTAACCTTACATAGCTCAGACCTAACCTTACCTACCTTAATCCTAACCTTGCCTAGCTCAGTCCTAACCTTACCTAGCTCAGTCCTAACCTTACCTAGCTCAGTACTAACCTTACCTAGTTCAGACCTAACCTTACCTAGCTCAGTCCTAACCTTACCTACTAGTTCAGACCTAACCTTACCTAGCTCAGTCCTAATGTTACCTAGCTCAGTCCTAACCTTACCTAGCTCAGTCCTAACCTTACCTAGCTCAGTCCTAACCTTACCTAGCTCAGATCTAACCTTACCTAGCTCAGTCCTAACCTTACCTAGCTCAATCCTAACCTTACCTAGCTCAATCCTAACCTTACCTAGCTCAGTCCTAACCTTACCTAGCTCAATCCTAACCTTACCTAGCTCAGTCCTAACCTTACCTAGCTCAGACCTAACCTTACCTAGCTCAGTCCTAATGTTACCTAGCTCAGTCCTAACCTTACCTAGCTCAGTCCTAACCTTACCTAGCTCAGACCCAACCTTACCTAGCTCAGACCTAACCTTACCTAGCTCAGTCCTAACCTTACCTAGCTCAGTCCTAGTCTTACCTAGCTCAGACCTAACCTTACCTAGCTCAGTCCTAACCTTACCTAGCTCAGTCCTAACCTTACCTAGTTCAGACCTAACCTTACCTAGCTCAGTCCTAACCTTACCTAGCTCAGTCCTAACCTTACCTAGCTCAGTCCTAACCTTACCTAGCTCAGTCCTAACCTTACCTAGTTCAGACCTAACCTTACCTAGCTCAGTCCTAACCTTACCTAGCTCAGTCCTAACCTTACCTACTAGTTCAGACCTAACCTTACCTAGCTCAGTCCTAATGTTACCTAGCTCAGTCCTAACCTTACCTAGCTCAGTCCTAACCTTACCTAGCTCAGTCCTAACCTTACCTAGCTCAGATCTAACCTTACCTAGCTCAATCCTAACCTTACCTAGCTCAATCCTAACCTTACCTAGCTCAGTCCTAACCTTACCTAGCTCAATCCTAACCTTACCTAGCTCAGTCCTAACCTTACCTAGCTCAGACCTAACCTTACCTAGCTCAGTCCTAATGTTACCTAGCTCAGTCCTAACCTTACCTAGCTCAGTCCTAACCTTACCTAGATCAGACCCAACCTTACCTAGCTCAGACCTAACCTTACCTAGCTCAGTCCTAACCTTACCTAGCTCAGTCCTAACCTTACCTAGTTCAGACCTAACCTTACCTAGCTCAGTCCTAATGTTACCTAGCTCAGTCCTAACCTTACCTAGCTCAGTCCTAACCTTACCTAGCTCAGTCCTAACCTTACCTAGCTCAGTCCTAACCTTACCTAGCTCAGACCTAACCTTACCTTGCTCAGACCTAACCTTACCTAGCTCAGTCCTAACCTTACCTAGCTCAGTCCTAACCTTACCTAGCTCAGTCCTAGTCTTACCTAGCTCAGTCCTAACGTTACCTAGCTCAGTCCTAGTCTTACCTAGCTCAGTCCTAACCTTACCTAGCTCAGACCTAACCTTACCTAGCTCAGACCTAACCTTACCTAGCTCAGTCCTAACTTTACCTAGCTCAGTCCTATCCTTACCTAGCTCAGTACTAACCTTACCTAGTTCAGACCTAACCTTACCTAGCTCAGTCCTAACGTTACCTAGCTCAGAACTAACCTTACCTAGCTCAGTACTAACCTTACCTAGCTCAGACCTAACCTTACGTAGCTCAGTACTAACCTTACCTAGCTCAGACCTAACCTTACCTAGCTCAGTTCTAACCTTACTTAGCTCAGTCCTAACCTTACCTAGCTCAGTCCCTAACTTTACCTAGCTCAGTCCTAACCTTACCTAGCTCAGACCTAACCTTACCTAGCTCAGTCCTAACATTACCTAGCTCAGTCCTAACGTTACCTAGCTCAGACCTAACCTTACCTAGCTCAGTCCTAACCTTACCTAGCTCAGTCCGAACCTTACCTAGCTCAGTCCTATCCTTACCTAGCTCAGTCCTATCCTTACCTAGCTCAATCCTAACCTTACCTAGCTTAGTCCTAACCTTACCTAGCTCAGACCTAACCTTACCTAGCTCAGCCCTAACCTTACCTAGCTCAGACCTAATTTTACCTAGCTTAATCCTAACCTTACCTTGCTCAGAACTAACCTTACCTAGCTCAGTCCTAACCTTACATAGCTCAGTCCTAACCTTAACTAGCTCAGTCCTAACCTTACCTAGCTCAGTCCTAACCTTAAGTTTTGCCTTCAACTTACCTAGCTTAGCCCCAATACATTCACATACAATACATTCAAGTAGATGCAATACTTTCATACACATAATACAGTACATTCATATAGATACAGTATATTCATATAAATAGATTACATTCCTACGGATACTAAATATTCACACAGATACATCACATTCATGCAGATACAGTGCAGTCATACACATAAAACAGATAATTTATACACATAAAACAGTGCATTCATACACATAAAACAGATAATTTATACACATAAAACAGTGCATTCATACACATAAAACAGAGCATTCATACAAATAGAATACTTTCCTACAGATATAGTAGATTCATACAGAAACTATACATTCATGCATATACATCACACTTATACAGAAATAGTGCATTCTAAAGATAGAGTACATTCATACTGATACAGTGCATTAGTACAGATACAGTACATTAATATAGAAAAATACATTAATTCACATACAGTGCATTCATACAGATGCAATACATTCATACAGGTAGAGTACATTCATATAGATACAATACATTCATACACATACCGTACATTCACATAGATATAATACATTCATACACATACAGTACATTCATATAGATGCAATACGTTCATACACAAACAGTACATTCATATAGATGCAATACATTCATACACATAATACAGTACATTCATACACATACAGTACATTCATACACATAATACAGTACATTCATACACATACAGTACATTCATATAGAGTACTTTCCATTCATATACATACAGTACATTCATACACATGCAATACATTCATACACATACAGTACATTCATATAGATGCAATACGTTCATACACATAATACAGTACATTCATACACATACAGTACATTCATATAGAGTACTTTCCATTCATATACATACAGTACATTCATACACATGCAATACATTCATACACATACAGTACATTCATATAGATGCAATACGTTCATACACATAATACAGTACATTCATACACATACAGTACATTCATATAGAGTACTTTCCATTCATATACATACAGTACATTCATACACATGCAATACATTCATACACATACAGTACATTCATATAGATGCAATACGTTCATACACATAATACAGTACATTCATACACATACAGTACATTCATATAGAGTACTTTCCATTCATATACATACAGTACATTCATACACATACAGTACATTCATATAGATGCAATACATTCATACACATAATACAGTACATTCATATAGAGTACCTACCATTCATATACATACAGTACATTCATACACATACAGTACATTCATATAGAGTACTTTCCATTCATATACATACAGTACATTCATATAGATGCAGTATATTCATATAGATTACATTCCTATTGATACTATGCATTCACACAGATACATCACATTCATGCAGATACAGTGCATTCATATACATAAAACAGATAATTTATACACATAAAACAGTGCATTCATACACATAAAACAGATAATTTATACACATAAAACAGTGCATTCATACACATAAAACAGATAATTTATACACATAAAACAGTGCATTCATACACATAAAACAGATAATTTATACACATAAAACAGTGCATTCATACACATAAAACAGAGCATTCATACAAATAGAATACTTTCCTACGGATATAGTAGATTCATACAGAAACTATACATTCATGCATATACATCACACTTATACAGAAATAGTGCATTCTACAGATAGAGTACATTCATACTGATACAGTGCATTAGTACAGATACAGTACATTAATATATAGAAACAATACATTCATTCACATACAGTGCATTCATACAGATGCAATACAGTCATACAGGTAGAGTACATTCATACACATACAGTACATTCACATAGATACAGTACATTCATACACATACAGTACATTCACATAGATACAGTACATTCATACACATACAGTACATTCATACACATACAGTACATTCATACAATACATTCACATAGATACAGTACATTCACATACAGTACATTCATACACATACAGTACATTCACATAGATACAGTACATTCACATACAGTACATTCATACACATACAGTACATTCATACAATACATTCACATAGATACAGTACATTCACATACAGTACATTCATACAATACATTCACATAGATACAGTACATTCACATACAGTACATTCATACAATACATTCACATAGATACAGTACATTCATACACATACAGTACATTCACATAGATACAGTACATTCATACACATACAATACATTCACATAGATACAGTACATTCACATACAGTACATTCATACAATACATTCACATAGATACAGTACATTCACATACAGTACATTCATACAATACATTCACATAGATACAGTACATTCACATACAGTACATTCATACAATACATTCACATAGATACAGTACATTCATACACATACAGTACATTCACATACAGTACATTCATACACATACAGTACATTCACATAGATACAGTACATTCATACAGTACAGTACATTCACATAGATACAGTACATTCATACACATACCGTACATTCACATAGATACAGTACATTCATACAATACAGTACATTCACATAGATACAGTACATTCATACACATACAGTACATTCACATAGATACAGTACATTCATACACATACAGTACATTCATACAATACATTCACATAGATAGAGTACATTCATACACATACAGTACATTCATACACATACAGTACATTCATACAATACATTCACATAGATACAGTACATTCATACACATACAGTACATTCATACACATACAGTACATTCATACAATACATTCACATAGATACAGTACATTCATACACATACAGTACATTCATACACATACAGTACATTCATACAATACATTCACATAGATACAGTACATTCATACACATACAGTACATTCACATAGATACAGTACATTCATACACATACAGTACATTCACATAGATACAGTACATTCATACACATACAGTACATTCATACAATACATTCACATAGATACAGTACATTCATACACATACAGTACATTCATACAATACATTCACATAGATACAGTACATTCATACACATACAGTACATTCACATACAGTACATTCATACACATACAGTACATTCACATAGATACAGTACATTCATACAGTACAGTACATTCACATAGATACAGTACATTCATACACATACCGTACATTCACATAGATACAGTACATTCATACAATACAGTACATTCACATAGATACAGTACATTCATACAATACAGTACATTCACATAGATACAGTACATTCATACACATACAGTACATTCATACAATACATTCACATAGATACAGTACATTCATACACATACAGTACATTCACATACAGTACATTCATACACATACAGTACATTCACATAGATACAGTACATTCATACAGTACAGTACATTCACATAGATACAGTACATTCATACAATACAGTACATTCACATAGATACAGTACATTCATACACATACAGTACATTCACATAGAAACAGTACATTCATACACATACAGTACATTCACATAGATACAGTACATTCATATACATACAGTACATTCATATAGATACAGTACATTCATACACATACAGTAGATTCACATAGATACAGTACATTCATACACATACAGTACATTCACATAGATAAAGTGCATTCATGCAATACAGTACATTCATATAGGTAGAATACATTCATACACATACAGTACATTTACATATATACAGTAAATGCATACACATAATACAGTATATTCATATAGATACTGTACATTCATATAGATACAGTACATTCATATAGATGCAATACATTCATTCAGATTGAGTACATTCATACACATACCGTACATTCATAAAGATAAAGTACATTTATATAGATGCAATACATTCATACAGAACATTCGTATAGATGCAATACATTCATATAGATAAAGTACATTCATACACAGAACATTCATATAGATGCAGAACATGCATACACATACAGTACATTCATACACAAATATAATACATTCATACACATACAGTACATTCATACACAAATATAATACATTCATACACATACAGTACATACAGATACAATACATTCATACACATACAGTGCATACAGATACACATACAGATACAATACATTCATAAACATAATACAGTACATTCACACACATACAGTACATACAGATACAATACATTCATACACACAATACAGTACATACATACACATACTGTACATACAGATACAATACATTCATACACATACAGTACATACAGATACACATACAGATACAATACATTCATAAACATAATACAGTACATTCATACACATACAGTACATTCACATAGATACAGTACATTCACATACAGTACATTCATACACATACAGTACATTCATACAATACATTCACATAGATACAGTACATTCACATACAGTACATTCATACAATACATTCACATAGATACAGTACATTCACATACAGTACATTCATACAATACATTCACATAGATACAGTACATTCATACACATACAGTACATTCACATAGATACAGTACATTCATACACATACAATACATTCACATAGATACAGTACATTCACATACAGTACATTCATACAATACATTCACATAGATACAGTACATTCACATACAGTACATTCATACAATACATTCACATAGATACAGTACATTCACATACAGTACATTCATACAATACATTCACATAGATACAGTACATTCATACACATACAGTACATTCACATACAGTACATTCATACACATACAGTACATTCACATAGATACAGTACATTCATACAGTACAGTACATTCACATAGATACAGTACATTCATACACATACCGTACATTCACATAGATACAGTACATTCATACAATACAGTACATTCACATAGATACAGTACATTCATACACATACAGTACATTCACATAGATACAGTACATTCATACACATACAGTACATTCATACAATACATTCACATAGATAGAGTACATTCATACACATACAGTAAATTCATACACATACAGTACATTCATACAATACATTCACATAGATACAGTACATTCATACACATACAGTACATTCATACACATACAGTACATTCATACAATACATTCACATAGATACAGTACATTCATACACATACAGTACATTCATACACATACAGTACATTCATACAATACATTCACATAGATACAGTACATTCATACACATACAGTACATTCACATAGATACAGTACATTCATACACATACAGTACATTCACATAGATACAGTACATTCATACACATACAGTACATTCATACAATACATTCACATAGATACAGTACATTCATACACATACAGTACATTCATACAATACATTCACATAGATACAGTACATTCATACACATACAGTACATTCACATACAGTACATTCATACACATACAGTACATTCACATAGATACAGTACATTCATACAGTACAGTACATTCACATAGATACAGTACATTCATACACATACCGTACATTCACATAGATACAGTACATTCATACAATACAGTACATTCACATAGATACAGTACATTCATACAATACAGTACATTCACATAGATACAGTACATTCATACACATACAGTACATTCACATAGATACAGTACATTCATACAATACAGTACATTCACATAGATACAGTACATTCATACACATACAGTACATTCACATAGAAACAGTACATTCATACACATACAGTACATTCACATAGATAAAGTACATTCATATACATACAGTACATTCATATAGATACAGTACATTCATACACATACAGTAGATTCACATAGATACAGTACATTCATACACATACAGTACATTCACATAGATAAAGTGCATGCATGCAATACAGTACATTCATATAGGTAGAATACATTCATACACATACAGTACATTTACATATATACAGTAAATGCATACACATAATACAGTATATTCATATAGATACTGTACATTCATATAGATACAGTACATTCATATAGATGCAATACATTCATTCAGATTGAGTACATTCATACACATACCGTACATTCATAAAGATAAAGTACATTTATATAGATGCAATACATTCATACAGAACATTCGTATAGATGCAATACATTCATATAGATAAAGTACATTCATACACAGAACATTCATATAGATGCAGAACATGCATACACATACAGTACATTCATACACAAATATAATACATTCATACACATACAGTACATTCATACACAAATATAATACATTCATACACATACAGTACATACAGATACAATACATTCATACACATACAGTGCATACAGATACACATACAGATACAATACATTCATAAACATAATACAGTACATTCACACACATACAGTACATACAGATACAATACATTCATACACACAATACAGTACATACATACACATACTGTACATACAGATACAATACATTCATACACATACAGTACATACAGATACACATACAGATACAATACATTCATAAACATAATACAGTACATTCACACACATACAGTACATACACATACAGTACATACAGATACAATACATTCATACACATACAGTACATACAGATACAATACATTCATACACATAATACAGTACATACATACACATACTGTACATACAGATACAATACATTCATACACATAATACAGTACATACATACACATACTGTACATACAGATACAATACATTCATACACATAATACAGTACATACATACACATACAGTACATACAGATACAATACATTCATACACATACAGTACATACAGATACAATACATTCATACACATAATACAGTACATACATACACATACTGTACATACAGATACAATACATTCATACACATACTGTACATACAGATACAATACATTCATACACATAATACAGTATATACATACACATACTGTACATACAGATACAATACATTCATACACATACTGTGCATACAGATACAATACGTTCATACACATAATACAGTACATACATACACATACTGTACATACAGATACAATACGTTCATACACATAATACAGTACATACATACACATACTGTACATACAGATACAATACGTTCATACACATAATACAGTACATACATACACATACTGTACATACAGATACAATACACTCATACACATACAGTACATACAGATACAATACATTCATACACATAATACAGTACATACATACACATACTGTACATACAGATACAATACATTCATACACATACAGTACATACAGATACAATACATTCATACACATAATACAGTACATTCATACACATACAGTACATACATACACACAGTACATACAGATACAATACATTCATACATATACTGTAAATACAGATACAATACGTTCATACACATAATACAGTACATTCATACACATACAGTACATACAGATACAATACGTTCATACACATAATACAGTACATTCATACACATACAGTACATACAGATACAATACACTCATACACATACTGTAAATACAGATACAATACGTTCATACACATAATACAGTATATACATACACATACAATACATCCATACACATAATACAGTACATACATACACATACAGTACATACAGATACAATACATTCATACACATAATACAGTACATTCATACACATAATACAGTACATACATACACACAGTACATACAGATACAATACATTCATACACATATAGTACATACATACACATACAGTACATACATACACATACAATACATTCATACACATACTGTACATACATACACATACTGTACATACAGATACAATACATTCATACACATAATACAGTACATTCATACACATACAGTACATACATACACATACTGTACATACATACACATACTGTACATACAGATACAATACATTCATACACATAATACAGTACATTCATACACATACTGTACATACAGATACAATACATTCATACACATACTGTACATACATACACATACTGTACATACAGATACAATACATTCATACACATAATACAGTACATTCATACACATATAGTACATACATACACACAGTACATACAGATACAATACATTCATACACATACTGTACATTCTTATAGATGCAATACATTCATATAGAGTAAATTCATACACATACAGTACATTCATATAGATATAGTACATTTCTATAACTGTATTACATTCATACACATACAGTTCATACAGACAAATTGCATTCATATAGATCTAGTACTTTCATATAGATTCAGCATATTCATTTAGATACAATACATACAGTACATTTATAATATAAATATAAATATAAATTTTATATAGCTGGCTTGGTACTGATTATATATCAACAGGTAAGCCTGTGTCACACCCATACCCCTATACAAAAACAGGTAAGCATGTGTAACACCTATACCCCTATACAACAACAGGTAAGCCTGTGTAACACCCATACCCCTATACAACAACAGGTAAGCCTGTGTCACACCCATACCCCTATACAACAACAGGTAAGCCTGTGTCACACCCATACCCCTATACAACAACAGGTAAGCATGTGTAACACCTACACCCCTATACAACAACAGGTAAGCCTGAGTAACACCTATACCCCTATACAACAACAGGTAAGTCTGTGTAACACCTATACCCCTATACAACAACAGGTAAGTCTGTGTAACACCTATACCCCTATACAACAACAGATAAGACTGTGTCACACCCATACCCCTATACAACAACAGGTAAGACTGTGTCACACCCATACCCCTATACAACAACAGGTAAGCCTGTGTAACACCTATACCCCTATACAACAACAGGTAAGCCTGTGTAACACCCATACCCTTATACAACAACAGGTAAGCCTGTGTCAACCCCATACCCCTATACAACAAAAGGTAAGCCTGTGTCAGCCCCATACAACAATGTACAGTTAAAAAAACCCACAATAAACATATATTTTGTATTGCTTTCTATTTTGTGGAGTGTGTTCTAGAGACGACGAATAGGGCCATTAAAGGGACATAAAAAAAATGTTTGTTCTTAATGTGTTTCCATTGACTTGTTATACAAGCTGCAGAGAATAAAATGAATGACTAATTGCTTGTTTGGGTTTATTTTTGTATATGAAATAGCTGTTTTTGTTCTTTAAAACCAAAACCCATTAAAATGGGTTAAGCATACAGATATCCTTATTTTATTACGTTCTGTACATACACATGCCTCTTTATATTATCTATGTCTGTAAACCAGATCCCAATACGTAGAGAAAAATGTTAAATTAACATTTTATTGCTTATCTCTCCTCCCTTCCACTGGGAGTGTAATATATTCTGCTGGCTATGTTTACACAGCTTTTCTATAGCCTATACCTAAGTATAGAAACTTTCAGTATAGGTAGGGATACCACTGTCAAAATCAGTTATTTCAAATGTTGAAATAAAGTTAAATGAGCTATTGGATTATTGTAAACAAATTAAAGGGGGGGGGGGTTAGGGTACAAGGTCTCTTTAAGTAATGGATACCTTATCTGTTGCACACAACCTTTACATTTTCTGCTTTATATTTAAATATGTTATATACAAATATTGTATATTTAATTGTGACTCTTGAATAACAGTTTAGTTACGCAACTTTGCAGTATATTTTCAGTATTTATTTTGCTCAATTTTTATGTAATTTAGCTACAAAAAGTATGGCTTTTCTAATTCTCAGAGCTTGAAAAGCAAACTTTAGACTTATCAAGGCTAACCTTGCTACATATATTTTTCCAATTGGGTTTAACAGATAATAACTGCAAAATAATGTGCTTTATACTAACAATATGACCATCGCTAGCCTTAGCTGCCGACTCAAGCCCAAATTGGCTCCTCCAAATTAATCAACTGATAGGTGGCTATTGAAAAACAACTGCAGCAAACAAGGTGTTAAGTTATGTTAAAAGCGTTTAGACTTGGCTGACGTTATTCTATAGTAACACAATAGAATCGTCTTGTAATTACAATGTGTTTACTGTCCCTTTAAATGCTTTAAGGATGCTTGAGGTGCAGTCAATCACACATTAAAGGGGGGTGTACTGCAAAATTTTCCACCATTTAATTTGTTTCCAGTTATTAATTTTACCTGCTGGGGTGTATTAAATTGTGTACATATAGCTCTTTTATCTTTATTTTGGTATTTGAAATAGCTGGTTTGCCTGTGGTAGCCTATACTAAAAATGTCAATACTGTAGCTATGACAAAGCTACAAAAAGCTCTGTAAAGATAGCCAGCAGAAGAAATTAAATTCCTAGTGGGAGGTAGGAGAAAAAAGTAATGAAATGTTAATTTGCAATTGTTTTCTTTAAAGGGACACTGAACCCAAATGTTTTCTTTCATGATTCAGACAGATAATGCATTTTTTAGCAACTTTCTAATTTACTCCTATTATCAATTTTTCTTTGTTCTCTTGGTATCATTATTTGAAAAAGCAGGACTGTAAGTTTAAGAGATGGACCACTTTTGATTCAGAAACTGGGTAGCGCTTGCTGATTGGTGGCTAAATGTAGCCAATCAGCAAGCGCTACCCAGGGTACATTGCTGCTTTTTCAAATAAAGATACCAAGAGAATGCATTGTCTATCTGAATCATGAAAGAAAACATTTGGGTTCAGTATCCCTTTAAGTATTGGGCTTTGGTATACAGACAGAGATAAGATTATGAAGCATTTGTGTACATAGAATATGATAAAACATAGAGATCTGATTTCCCTGTGAGCTCAACCCATGTTATTGGGTTGTGGTATCAAAGAACATAACCAGCTATTTCATATACAAAAATAAACCTAAAAAAGCAAATTTACATACATTTTATACTCTGCTGCTGGTACAACTCACTGGAAACACAATAAAGGGGCATAAAACCCTACATTTTTCTGCAATGTTTCAGAAAGAACATACCGTTTTAAACAACTTTCCAATTTACTTATATTGTCTAATTTGCTTCATTTTCTTGGTATCCTTTGTTAAAGGAGCATTAAAGCACTACTGGGAGTGAGCTGAAAGACAATGACAAAAAGGTATACATGTGCAGCCACCAATCAGCAGCTTCTGAACCTACCTAGGTATACAAAGAAAACAAAACAAATTAGATAATAGAAATAAATTAGAAAGTTGTTTAAAACACTGTGCTCTATCTGAATCATTTAATAAAAAAATCTGGGTTTCATGTCCCTATAAGAAAAAATTATTTTACAATGCACTGTCCCTTTAACTGTGAAAGGTCCTTTTCTTTTAATTAAATTGGTTCAACCCCAGTATTAAAGGGGCACAGACACAGCCAGAAACAATGATTTCTTATGCTTAGACTAGTGACTGAGTAAAATGTACTCAGTGTGATTATTTCTTCAGCAGAAAGGTCCTTCAGCCTTAGGTTGTTGTGCAGTTTGTGTCATTTAGATTTAAATTCTGCGCTTATCATCCTGACTGAATCAGTCGCCACTCGCCAGCAGCATCAGGTGCCAGAGGTCATATGTGACCATCTATTATACAATGCAAGGTTACTTTGTACACGTGACCTTTCCAGGAGGGGAGGTCATGACCCCGTGTCACTTACGCTCCTAGCTTCTCCTTGATGTCATACACCATGTTAATGTCTTCCACCTTCTTTTTCCCATTCTTCCCGAGAGGCATGGTAGTAATTCAAGCTGTAGGACGACCTGCAGACACACACAGATAACACTGCTGTAAGTAATGGCTCTTATAAAGGGTTTGTTTAGCTTACCTAGCCTGTGCATGCTCCTATAGGATTTACTAAGTCAGCCCTTATATGGTTCTATCTCATCAGTTCCATTACTATAGCAAGAAATACTTTAGTAAGAGCTCTTTAAAAAAAACAGTGGTTTTACACAGCAAGTTGCTAAATAATTAGACTTCAAATAACCTACAATTTTTTTTTTAATTATTATTTTTTTAATATTTTTTTAATTTTAAATCAATGTTGGGAAACTTGTGTCTGCATGGCAGTGTGCCTGAGAAAATGTGTGCCATACTGATTAGTACCTGTGTATTGGAATGAACAATAAGTATGTACAAGTTATATTGCCTCTAACAGTCATACTAGTGTACTATCCACGTTGCTGGTGATATAGGGGTTAAACTTCTACATTCTGGGACAAGTGACGCGTTCGCTCGAGCGCAAACAAATCTAGCACTGGTTTCCGTGACCGAAGATAACATTGTGTAAGAGTTAAATTAAAATGACCACCAAGCACAACGTAAATACAATAAAGTGTTTCACTCATATATACACTATCTGATAAAATGTATTTTTATCAATATTAATAAAAAAATGTATTTAAGGGTTAAAAGGTGTATGGTATATGGAAAGGGTTTTGAATGGTAAGGGCTACATTTTGTGTATGTATGTAAATATATATATATATATATATATATATATATATATAAAGGGGGGGGTTGTCAGCACTATCAGTATTACCAATAAAAAGGGGTGGTTACAGTGGTCTGAATTATTAGTACTTATCAGACCCCTGGTGCAAGGGGAAAGTAGTAAATTTAACCCCTTAAGGACCAGCGACGTACCCTGTATGTCGCTGGCCTTTTTTGGGACTTGATTGTTTTATAGCGTGGTCTTGCCACCAGCGTTGAGACTGCTCTATTCCACAAAGCCTTCTGGAGGGAGGGCATTAATAGCGTGTTCTTGCTAGACTTGTGCTATTATGTCCTGAAAAAACCCTTAACGACCAGTGACATACAGGGTACATTGTGGTCATTAATGGGTTAAACTCTAAACTACCAGAAATAAAAAGCTATTCCTATCCAGCACTGACCAATCTCTATCTATATAATTGGATAATGCATAGTCTAAAGTGTAAAACCTTATAGTAGCATAAAAAAGTGGAAATTACTCTGAAACCAGTTATATACTACACAAAAAATGAGCATTAAAGGAGTATTTATTTGGAACAACATGAGAAGGTTATATATAACAACCTGAAGGATTCTCTAACAATTCCTATCATAGTGCACTATGAAATATTCCTACCAGCTGGAAAAATCATATAAATTATATATAAATAAGACATAACTTATTGAAACCCATATTCCTGAAAAGAAATTGCCTGTTATTAATCACAGGAAAATTTAAAAATCCCAGACTGTAGTATAGAAGAGAAATCCTAACAGTTCCTCATCTCATTAAATAGATTGTGTGAAAACATAGGCCACAAGTAGTTGATTTGTTGAATATCACTTGATACTGGTGGACAACCTGCAGAATGGTTACTGTGTTATACTTGTTTGTGCTAAAAATCATAAGAGCAAATACCGCCGTAGCAATAAGTATTAACCAGTCCTTGGCTTCAAGACACTGTGTGAAACAACATATTCCGCCGTAGCGGTAAGTATTAACCAGTTCTTGGCAATCAGCAATACCCAGTGTTTAGGAAATCAAGTTCCGCCGTAGCGTTATTAACCAGTTCTTGGCTCAATAACAAACACTGTGTCTGAAAGTGTGTTCCGCCATAGCGGTTATACTTGCGGTTGTTGAGAGTCCCACTATTGCGGTGCCGCACCTCCTGGGTCCCTTCTGTCAACACTGTAAGAAAGGTAATTCCTTTGGGTGCTCCTCTCAAAATACTTTGTAACCCTTTTAGTCTGCGGTTGTATACGGCCTCCAAATCACATCAATCTTTAGTTGTTTAGACAGTGAATCTTTGTCTCACGTTTTCCAAACACTCCAGCCAGAAGTGTTTGTTTGGAAACCGTGAGACAAAGATTCACTGTCTAAACAACTAAAGATTGATGGGATTTGGAGGTCGTATACAACCGCAGACTAAAAGGGTTACGAAGTATTTTGAGAGGAGCACCCCAGGAATTACCTGTCTTACAGTGTTGACAGAAGGGACCCAGGAATTGTGGCACCGCGATAGTGGGACTCTCAACAACCGCAAGTATAAACGCTATGGTGGTTATACTTGCGGTTGTTGAGAGTCCCACTATCGCGGTGCCGCAATTCCTGGGTCCCTTCTGTCAACACTGTGTTTGTTATTGAGCCAAGAACTGGTTAATACTTACCGCTACGGCGGAACTTGATTTCATAAACACTGGGTATTGCTGATTGCCAAGAACTGGTTAATACTTACCGCTATGGCGGAATATGTTGTTTCACACAGTGCTGGATAGGAATAGCTTTTTATTTCTGATAGTTTAGAATATATATATATATATATATATATATATATATATATATATATATATATATATATATATATAAATTTGTGTGTATGTTATTTGCATGTATATACATACATATATACACATATAAATACACAGTAAAACACATTATAAAATATTTAAAATTGAATGCTAGTAATTTTTCTTATTTTCAGGTATTTGAGTGGAAAGGGCTCCAAAGTTTTTGTGTGTATATACACTGTGTGTATTACTGCTAATGTAGAAAATAAATCCATGCACTGTGTATATTACTGCTAATGTAGAAGATAAATCCCGGCACTGTGTGTATTACAGCTAATGTAGAAGATAAATCCCTGCACTGTGTGTATTACTGGTAATGTAGAAACTAAATCCCTGCACTGTGTGTATTACAGCTAATGTAGAAACTAAATCCCTGCACTGTGTGTATTTATTGGTAATGTAGAAACTAAATCCCTGCACTGTGTGTATTTATTGGTAATGTAGAAACTAAATCCCTGCACTGTGTGTATTTATTGGTAATGTAGAAACTAAATCCCTGCACTGTGTGTATTTATTGGTAATGTAGAAACTAAATCCCTGCACTGTGTGTGTTACTGGTAATGTAGAAACTAAATCTCTGCACTGTGTGTGTTACTGGTAATGTAGAAGATAAATCCCTGCACTGTGTGTATTATTGGTAATGTAGAAACTAAATCCCTGCACTGTGTGTATTACTGGTAATGTAGAAGATAAATCCCTGCACTGTGTGTATTATTGGTAATGTAGAAACTAAATCCCTGCACTGTGTGTATTACTGGTAATGTAGAAGATAAATCCCTGCACTGTGTGTATTATTGGTAATGTAGAAACTAAATCCCTGCACTGTGTGTATTACTGGTAATGTAGAAACTAAATCCCTGCACTGTGTGTATTTATTGGTAATGTAGAAACTAAATCCCTGCACTGTGTGTGTTACTGGTAATGTAGAAACTAAATCTCTGCACTGTGTGTGTTACTGGTAATGTAGAAGATAAATCCCTGCACTGTGTGTATTACTGCTAATGTAGAAGATAAATCCCTGCACTGTGTGTATTACTGGTAATGTAGAAACTAAATCCCTGCACTGTGTGTGTGTATTACTGATAATGTAGAAACTAAATCCCTGCACTGTGTGTATTATTGGTAATGTAGAAACTAAATCCCTGCACTCACTGTGTGTATTACTGGTAATGTAGAAACTAAATCCCTGCTCAGTGTGTATTACTGGTAATGTAGAAACTAAATCCATGCACTGTGTGTATTACTGGTAATGTAGAAACTAAATCCCTGCACTGTGTGTATTACTGGTAATGTAGAAACTAAATCCCTGCACTGTGTGTATTACTGGCAATGTAGAAACTAAATCCCTGCACTGTGTGTATTACTGGTATTGTAGAAACTAAATCCTAGCACTGTGTGTATTACTGGTAATGTAGAACATAAATCCCTGCACTGTGTGTGTTACTGGTAATGTAGAAACTAAATCCCTGCACTGTGTGTATTACTGGTAATGTAGAAACTAAATCCCTGCACTGTGTGTGTTACTGGTAATGTAGAAACTAAATCCCTGCACTGTGTGTGTTACTGGTAATGTAGAAACTAAATCCCTGCACTGTGTGTGTTACTGGTAATGTAGAAACTAAATCACTGCACTGTGTGTGTTACTGGTAATGTAGAAACTAAATCCCTGCACTGTGTGTGTGTATTACTGATAATGTAGAAACTAAATCCCTGCACTGTGTGTATTATTGGTAATGTAGAAACTAAATCCCTGCACTGTGTGTATTACTGGTAATGTAGAAACTAAATCCCTGCTCAGTGTGTATTACTGGTAATGTAGAAACTAAATCCTAGCACTGTGTGTATTACTGGTAATGTAGAAACTAAATCCCTGCACTGTGTGTATTACTGGTAATGTAGAAACTAAATCCTAGCACTGTGTGTATTACTGGTAATGTAGAAACTAAATCCATGCACTGTGTGTGTTACTGGTAATGTAGAAACTAAATCCCTGCACTGTGTGTGTTACTGGTAATGTAGAAACTAAATCCCTGCACTGTGTGTGTTACTGGTAATGTAGAAACTAAATCCCTGCACTGTGTGTGTTACTGGTAATGTAGAAACTAAATCCCTGCACTGTGTGTGTTACTGGTAATGTAGAAACTAAATTCCTGCACTGTGTGTGTTACTGGCAATGTAGAAACTAAATTCCTGCACTGTGTGTGTTACTGGCAATGTAGAAACTAAATTCCTGCACTGTGTGTGTTACTGGCAATGTAGAAACTAAATCCCTGCACTGTGTGTGTTACTGGCAATGTAGAAACTAAATCCCTGCACTGTGTGTGTTATTGGTAATGTAGAAACTAAATCCCTGCACTGTATGTATTACTGGTAATGTAGAAACTAAATTCCTGCATTGTGTGTGTTACTGGCAATGTAGAAACTAAATCCCTGCACTTTTTGTATTACTAGTAACGTAGAAGCTAAATCCCTGCACTACGTGTATTACTGGTAATATGGGACTTACAGTGAATGTAAACTTGTGCCGGGTTTTTAAAAATAATATTAAAAACAGGGGCACTTTCATTCATGAAAGTTTACATTTCAGCGGTTTTGTTAAAATACTCACCTTTTCTTCTTGCAAGCCAGAGCAGCGATTCCCCCGCCCGCAGCTCGTTTCTTCTTACGTCAGAAATGACGACTCCAATCACGGCGTGATCTCATGCAATGTTTGTTCTGGGGGGGGAAGACGTGATTGGAGGAAGCCGGATTCGTTATTGCTGATGTTAGAAGAGACGAGCTGCGGGCGGGGGAATCGCTGATCCAGCTTGCAAGAAGAAAAGGTGAGTATTTTAACAAAACCGCTGAAATGTAAACTTTCATGAATAAAAGTACCCCTGTTTTTAATAGGATTTTTAAAAAAAAAAAACTCATTCGTGAAAGTTTACATTCACTTTAAATTCCCACACTGTGTTTAGTACTGGTAATGTATTAGCTAAATCCCTGCACTCAGTGTATTACTGGTAATGTAGGCACTAAATCCCTACACTGTGTGTATTACTGGTGATGTAGGCGCTAAATCCCTACACTGTGTGTATTACTGGTAATGTAGGCGCTAAATCCCTACACTGTGTGTATCACTGGTGATGTAGGCGCTAAATCCCTACACTGTGTGTATTACTGGTAATGTAGGCGCTAAATCCCTACACTGTGTGTATCACTGGTGATGAAGGCGCTAAATCCCTACACTGTGTGTATCACTGGTGATGTAGGCGCTAAATCCCTACACTGTGTGTATTACTGGTAATGTAGGCGCTAAATCCCTACACTGTGTGTATCACTGGTAATGTAGGAGCTAAATCCCTACACTGTGTGTATCACTGATAATGTAGGCGCTAAATCCCTACACTGTGTGTATCACTGGTAATGTAGGAGCTAAATCCCTACACTGTGTGTATCACTGGTAATATAGGAGCTAAATCCCTACACTGTGTTTATCACTGGTAATGTAGGCGTTAAATCCCTACACTGTGTGTATCACTGGTAATGTAGGCGCTAAATCCCTACACTGTGTGTATCACTGGTAATGTAGGAGCTAAATCCCTACACTGTGTTTATCACTGGTAATGGTAATGTAGGCGTTAAATCCCTACACTGTGTGTATCTCTGGTAATATGGAAGTTTAATCCCTGCACTGTGTTTATTACTAGTAATGTAGAACCAAAATCCATGCACTGTGTATATTACTGGTAAGTAATACAGGGGCTCATTTTCATGTTTATTATTTGTAAAATGGGAGTTAAAAACTTACACTGTGAGTTAAAGGTAGGTATATACAGAAATATATAGGAATGTCTATTTATAAATACTTAGAACATATTTCCCTATGTGCAGAACACACATGCAGAACACAATATGATTTTACATGCTTTCATCTACTTAAAGGGACAGTCTAGTCCAAAATAAACTTTCATGATTCAGATAGAGAACGTCATTTTAAACAATTTACTTTGATCACCAATTTTGCTTTGTTCTCTTGGTATTCTTAGTTAAAAGCTAAACCTAGGAGGTTCATATGCAAATATCTAAGCCCTTGAAGGCCGCCTCTTCTCTCAGGGCATTTTGACAGTTTTTCACTACTAGAGGTTGTTAGTTCATGTGTGTCATATAGATAACACAGTGCTCATGCACGTGGAGTTCCAGTGAGCCAGCTCTGATTCGCTAAAATGGATGTCTGTCAAAAGAACGGAAATAAGGGGGCAGTTTGCAGAGGCTTAGATACAAGGTAATCACAGAGGTAAAAAGTGTATTTATATAACTGTGTTGGTTATGCAAAACTGGGGAATTGGTAATAAAGGGATTATCTATCTTTTTAAACAACAAAAATCCTGGTGTCGACTGTCCCTTTAACTGCAAATGACTCCAATGCACTTATAAATATGTCTATATGTGTGTATATATGTATTTGTGTTTATATGTGTATATATGTCTGTGTATATATATATATACACATATAAATTCATATGTACACACATATATACATACAGATCCATCTTTAGACATGTATATGTATGTCTATGTTAAAGCCCTTTATCTTTTTTTTCTAACACTTGAGACCTCATATGTTTGAGCCCTTATAAATTTTTTGTGCATTTAATTTTTTTTTTTTAGTTTTTATTAGATGGTGTTATGAGTGTAACTGTACTTAAAGGGACACTGAACCCAAATTTTTTTTTCTTTCGTGATTCAGATAGAGCATACAATTTTAAGCAACTTTCTATTTTACTCCTATTATCAATTTTTCTTTGTTCTCTTACTATCTTTATTTGAAAAAGAAGGCATCTAAGTTTTTTTTTTTGGTTCAGAACTCTGGATAGCACTTTTTTATTGGTGGATGAATTTATCCGCAATCGGCAAGAACAACCCAGGTTATTTACCAAAAATGGGCCGGCATCTAAAATTACATTCTTGCATTTCAAATAAAGATACCAATAGAATGAAGAACATTTGATAATAGGAGTAAATTAGAAAGTTGCTTAAAGGGACATTGAACCCAAATTTTTTCTTTCGTGATTCAGATAGAGCATGACATTTTAAGCAACTGTCTAATTTACTCCTAGTATCACATTTTCTTTATTATATTGGTATCTTTATTTGAAATGCAAGCATGTAAGTTTAGAGGCCGGCCCATTTTTGGTGAACAACCTGGGTTGTCCTTGCTGTATTGTGGATAAATTCATCCACCAAAAAAAAGTGCTGTCCAGAGTACTAAACCAAAAAAAGCTTAGATGCCTTTTTCAAATAATGATAGCAAGTGAACGAAGAAAAATTGATAATAGGAGTAAATTAGAAAGTTTCTTAAAATTGCATGCTCTTTCTGAATCACGAAAGAAAAATTTGGGTTCAGTGTCCCTTTAATGTAATGTATTTTTGATATATATATATATATATATATATATATATATATATATATATATATATATATATATATATATATATATATATATATATAAAGCATATACATATATATTTACTGGGAATACACAGTTCCCATAGAATGCAATGTAAAGGCACCTTTCAGTGCGTTTTTTTTTTCTAACACCCTGCACCCGCTCCCTTTAGACCCCAAAAACTGCTTTTTGCAGTTATTATATTAAAAAATAAAAATGCTACTATCTATAGTTTCACGCTTGATTTTGGGGGCATTTTAGGGTCATTTATAAAATTAACAAGAGATCTGATCACTTGTAAGGGCTAGTTATTTATCGCACGCCCGCAAAAAGGGCAAATTGGCCGTTTGCAAGCACGCGATAAATTAGTGCTCCATTTGTAACCTAGCCCTCAATAAGATAATCATTCATGTTTGATCAAGCTGTATTTTATTGGAAGGAGAATAATTATTATTATTATCGCTTATTTGTAGAGCGCCCGCCAACAGACAATGATTATCTTAATAATAACAATTTAAATAGTGTTAAAACAATAACATTATATTTATTTTTACTGCTTGCCCCTCCCTCCTCACACTTAGGTCCTTTTGCAGATCTATTCCACTCTAATCAATCTTCTATTCAGTGAGCTTCTTGAAACTTAGTAAGGGGTTGGTTCTGTGTATATAGATTTTCAGGGGAGCAATGGCATTAAAGGGACAGTCAACACCAGAATTGTTGTTGTTTTAAAAGATAGATAATCCCTTAATTACCAATTCCCCAGTTTTGCACAACCAACACAGTTATAATTATACACGTTTTACCTCTGTGATTACCTTGTA